>NW_022060062.1:2366753-2568873 GCF_007399415.2 Gopherus evgoodei | reverse complement strand
GAGCTGGGAAGGGGGACATGAGGTAAACACTCTGCAGTGTCAGAGCTCATAGACTCATAGACTTTAAGGTCAGAAGGGACCATTATGATCATCTAGTCCGACCTCCTGCACAACACAGGCCACAGACTCTCACCCACCCACTCCGGTAACAAACCCCTGACCTATGTCTGAGCTATTGAAGTCCTCAACTCTTTGTTTAAAGACTTCAAGGTGCAGAGAATCCTCCAGCAAGTGACCCATGCCCTACGCTGCAGACAAAGGTGAAAACCCCCCAGGGTCTCTGCCAATCTGCCCTGGAGGAAAATTCCTTCCTGACCCCAAATATGGTGATCAGCTAAACTCTGAGCATGTGGGCAAGACTCACCAGCCAGGACCCAGGAAAGAATTGTCTGTAGGGATGTGGGGTAAACGCTCTGTGGTGTCAGAGCTGGGAAGGGAACACTGGGGAACAGACTCTGTCAGTGTATAGAGATAAGCCTGACTGGTGTGAAGGGCTTTGGAATCTGCTTGCTTGGAAACTAACCCCAGTAAACATCCCTTTGTCTGTGCTTCCGACTTCTGGTCTTTTGCTGTTTGCTGTCTGTGTGACAAGAGCCAGGGAAGTGGGCAGGGGAAGGGAAATCCCTATAACAATGGCTCCTTGCTCCTCTCCCTCCAGGCTCAGGGGTCAAGGATGGGCAGGACTCCAGGCTCTGCTTGAGGGATCCTGGCACAGGGGCTGGTGGGAGAGAAAGGATTGTAGATTCTGACCTGCACTCTGGAGAGGAGGCAATAAGTGAAGGGGCATTTTTGATTCCTACCCTGCTTCAATGTCCCCTGGGCTGGAATTCTATATTCTACAGGGCCAAATGAGGGGGTGAAGCCATTTAGTTAATGAAAACCAGCGCTGTATGTGAGGCTTGAACTCACAACCTCAGCATAGCTCCTCTCAGCACTGCACTATAACTACTGTGCACTAACCAACTACACCACTGTTAATTGCTGGTTTCTCAGTCCCCTAGGTTGATAAAGGCGAGGAGTGACCCCAAAACATTCTCAGTGGGGTTAAGAGGCGGTATCAACAAGCATTGTACTTGGTGGTGATGCCAGCACAGGGTGCCCGAGGCAAGCAGCAGCAGCGGTTCGTTGCCCAGAGTGCGTAGCGCCAATAAACACACCAGGGTGGAGAAGCAAACAGCCAAGTTTACTTGAGCTCAAATAAGGTGCAAGGGAGAAATAACAATCTCAGATCCTGCACACCTAAAACAAGCAGTTTCTGCCTTTTATATCCCAGTTGTTTACTACAAAACTTTTTCTTGGTGACTAGCTGATCTCTCACTCCCCCCTCCTTTCCCATCCAGCTGCAGTATCTTTTCTCATTCAATCTTTTGTCTTCCCCCTTCCTCCTTCCTCTCCGCTGCTGAGACATGGATACAGTATTCAGAACGACCTTGAGCTCGCTTCAGCGTGTTACAGCAGAGAACTGGCTGTTACAACCAAAAACTAACTGTGAACACTACATTTTGCAGCTATTAGTACATTAGATTACACTAGGTTACACAAAGTGTTTAACATGGAGGAACAATGGTTCATTGAGGCTTGAGCAGGAGGGCTTCCTCAGCACTCGTGATCGTCCACCCTCCCGAGCTACCTAGATTTATGCCTAGTGACACCAACAACTCCCTCCTTTGAGAATACTCAACAAACTTTTGGCTCAGTGTTCTCACATTCAAAGGATAACATGCGATTAAGCTCTAGGGAGCTGGAGTGCTTTATAGCAAACAAGCAAGAGAAGAGTAACGATACACAACACCAGACCGGTGAGCAGGAGGCAACCAATGCCTTCCCCTAGTTTCCCCAGGTTGAGTAACCAGCCCCAGAGGGAATCAGAAATAGTGGGTTCCCTTTTCTCGGCTTTCCACTGTTCAAAAGTCTGTTCGGCTGACATGATGTGCTTGTTAATATCCTGTGCGTTTTCTGGGACATAAGTACAGCATTCATCCCCTATAAGGACGCACACACCGCCCTGTGAAGCCACACTTCCACCCAGAAAGTGTCCAAGTATGTCTCCATAATCACAGATCAGATGGTATTCCTGATGCGTCTGTAAGGGCAGTGGGCCAAGTCTGGTACTCAAGATCACTCCGAATGGCCATCAGCTGGTCATTCAGGAAATCCTGAATTCCTACACATACTAGATCCCACTGCAATGCCTTCCCAGCCTCACTGATATTCAATACCATCTTTCCTTGGTGTAGTACTATAATACACCTGTTATTTAACTATTCTCAGGTACTGTCAAAAGACATTAACATTAATAGCATAGGAGGGGTTACATTATTAGTCACTGGAATGATTTCAATATGGGTAAAATTTCTAGTGGCAGAACAAACTCTTTGGGTACTTGTTATTTAAAATCCAATTAGAGAGAGCAATACATGCTGAAGGACTTATCCAGAACACAGGGCGCAGCCTGTAGAATAAACCCCAAAACCCAATCAATACCACATTCCCAAGCATGGGTCCTAAAATGTCCTCCGGCCAGTGTATAATTCTTTGTTTCTTCACCAGGGTCAGTTCTTAATGTCCTTTCTAGTCAGGAATTCCTGGACATTGGCAATTTCAGTGGAGCGAATGTTTCTTTTTCTTTCCCAAAAACAATCGTGGTGCAGCATCCTACAGGGGAGAGGTTACCAGCACATCACCCTGTAATGGTTTTGCTTTTTCTAGAAAAATTCAAAGGCACAATAGATCTGTCAGTGGACAAGGGAGAGGTTACTAGCACTTCACCTTGTACTTTTTCCCTGCTGTCCAGAAGGCACAGTGGAGCTAGAAGGCGAAATAGGCTAATCTTCAGTAGGAGAATTCTCCCAATGTGGAGGGGTCTTTTTGCAGTGAGTATCATAGTACAGGCAGTCAGTCTTCGGCACTTCACAGCGGTGTTGGTAGTCAGCAGGACTTAATAAGGGCCTTTCCAGCATGGAGCCAAGGCAGTCTTTCATTGGTGGACCTTTACATCAATCCAGTTTCCTGATTCCAAGGAGTGGCAGGGCTGCTAGGGTCTTTGGGTAGCGCTTCTTTACCTGTGAGAAAAGAAACCTAAAACATTTCATTAGTGCCTGGCAGTGTCTTGCAAACCTTATAGCTGCGTGGGCAAATTCAAGCCCTCCTTTTCCTGGTTGTTAGCCAAGTCTTAACTGTGAGCAGTGTCCTTGAATGGAGTCAGTGTCTTATCTATAGGCTGAGCTTGCTAGCTAATTCTTTTTTTCCAGTTAACTCATTCTGTTCTTTTTCCTTTTCCCTTTTTTGGCTTCTTTTAACCTACAAAGGAAACTTCCACTTTTCACTTATACACCTTTTTCCAACAATGAACACATAAACATTGCCATTATACAGTACAATAGTCTTATTATTTAATGAATGTATGCCACATATACCCTTCCACTAAAATAACCTTATTACAGAGCTTTGGAGCAACAAGCCAGGACAAGCACACCCACTTTGAGGAGTTCACTTAATGCAACCTCTAGTCCAATAGCTTCCCACCATCCCCAGCCCTCTGGCTAGAAATCTGAGGTAGCCAGAAGGATCCCATGTACAATATTGGGAGTGGGTTAACTTTTCATGTCCTTGCTTTCAAAGACTGTTGGTATGCAAATTTTAACAACAATTTTTAATTAAAAGATTTGGCCAGTGAAGATTCCTTTTCTTACTTAAGGAAATGTATTAGACTTTAGTATATCACATTCTCCTGATTCCAAACCAGACCATCCCAAAAAAACACCAAACACAACAACTCCGGCCACGAGACAAACACCACAAGACAGAACACAAAACACAAAACACAATTCCCATTGTGCCAGTAAATGCATGGTACATTGAATGCTGTTCAGCTGGCATCAGTTTTCTCTGATTATCTGAAAGACAAAAAAAACAACAACAGAGGTCTACCCCTTCTGGGCAGACAATCATCACTTAAAATATACAAATACCCTTGTTGACTTCAGACAAAACAGAGGAATTACTCCATTTTTTTTTTGGTATGTGTTTCATAGGCAGCCCAGGTTTCAGTGGCTCCTATCTTGTCAGTTAGATAATTTGCATTAATACAGATGCTTTCTGGCTTGCTTTTAACTTTTAATTCCTGCTTCCAAACACTGAAAGAAAACATCACCACTTATAGTGCCCTTAGAGCCTAATAAAATTTCAATTACATAGCACTGTCTACATTCTTCAGCTAATTCAACTAAATTGTTCATAGCCAAATGATTGCAATCCAATTTTTCTTTGCCTGAATTTATTTACAAACATTTCACAGACACCAAGAACTTTCCTCTTTAGCATTTTTACAAAGTTCAACTACTGTTCCCTCCTGCAACTACAGAGTTCACTTCTCACTCTCCCTTAAATCACTTGCTTGTCTCCCAACAGCCACTTTTATCAACTCAAATCACCATTCCAAGTAAGTCCTGGGTATTTGAAATCCCCATGCTTACACTTACTGACTCCTTCCTTCCACTACACCCTCAAAGTATTTCAACCTGTTTTCCAATCTCTCTGTCTGTTACCTGCCCACCTGGGCCCGATCCTACTTTTCTCGCTGAACCGTCCCTTCCATGGGACTTGTTCCACTGCCAGTTTAGCTAGGAGGGTGGGTTTCTCAACTAGTCCCCACCCCTCCTGGTCTCTTCCCTTAAACATTCTTACTCACAAGACTACCCGAGTCCTTCCTCATGAGGCTTGTCACCTGGACAAAAACACATGGCCCATTGGGCAAAGGTTATTTATTTAATATAATCCAAACCCCTTTAGAGGTTTTACCCAGAGACCTATCCATCTGTCTGCTGACACTTATACAGAAAAGAGAATTACACAGAGAGCAGAGGGAATTACAGTTTAAGCCAGGTTTTCCCACTTCTATACACTGACCGCTACAGGGGACGGGACAGAAGGATCTCAATTCGACTTCAGAGCTTTCTCGCACGCATGGCTTCCACTCCAAGGAATTACGAACAAGAGGTTCACCAATGCCCACACTCCTAACGCCGAAATGAACAGAGCAGAAAAACAACAGTAACTGGTTAAACAGAACAGAACCAGAACCAGATAGCGTTTCCTTATCCTATTAGGGCACACTTTTAATCATGATTTTCTCAACATATAACACCAACAGCACCAAGCAAAACAAACATAAAATAACAAGGGTAAAACAAATAGCTGGTGTAAATTCTGCAGGGCTCCCCCCTTCTGAATTGCTCACCAAACTGTGACAAATTTCTGTTACCAATCTATCCCTTGTGTCAGGTGATCAGGCTGACACTACAGGATCATTGGGAGAAGATAAAGAAAACACACCATATAACTGAATTTTAAAGCTTCATTAGTCAGGAAAAACATTGATGCCCCAAGCCCCTTTCATACTCACACACGTATGTCCAGACTGGCCACTTCTGTGTATAATGTTCAGAGAAGGGGGAGAGGTGGATGGGAGATTATCCTGTATACAGCTTGTCCAGAATTTCCAACATGCTTCCGCTCTTGGGAGGGCTGTTCTCTTACACCCTGGAATCTCCTGCGGCGTCTCTTTCAGAGATTCCAGTCCAGGTCAGCTGCCTGTGGCTTCTTGGGTGTCACCAAGCCACACCAGCTCTGGGGTCACAAAGGCACACTGTTGGATCTTACTGGACAGTTAAGCTTTGCAAATGTAATCTCAGTTCTGTAATTTGTATTGCCTTTGGTTCGCCTCTGTCAATTTTCCTTTTTCCACAGCCAGCTGGGGCCGAAAGCAGTTTTTCTTTGTACTTAGCATAGTCTGCGTTGATTCTTGACCTTGAACGCAGAGCAACTTTCTTTTTATCCCTGGGCCAACTTGAATTTCAAATTAACCTGTTCCTTTCCTCAATAGACAAATTTGCTCATGCTGTGTCAGGGCTTTTTGGTGATTAAATGCTCTTCTTAGATGTATGATCTTATCTAGATTGAAGTACCTTCTAGTGGGCATTGTTTAGATGGATTTTCACCCGTGTAAATATTCTAATTCTCTAAATACCTGCAGGTTGATGAACCATAATGTACGTACATGTAATATGCTGGGGTACCCTTAGGGGGCGAGGTGAAACGTTTAGGCTGTGCCCCCACCCATTTTCCACTTACACACACAGGGAGGGTGCCCTGTCCGCGGTAGCGGCTCATAAACTAAGGATTTTTCCCTACAGGGTACTCACACAGGACAGGCTAACGAGGATGGCCACGACCCTCCCACACCTCCCTTCAGCAAAGAGCGTCGGCTAGTCTCTGGGAGACATTGCTGCTTACTCTGATTGCATCCAGTGAGATGATCAGACTGTCTGTAGCCCACACAGAAAGGAAAGGGGAAGGGAAGATGGGTACACACACTCCTAGACCCAGGTAGCTTCCTCACTGGACGATGCCAGGCCGAGCCAGCCCACCATGGGTCAGACCTCCTAAAGATCCACTAGTTACCGGGCTTGCATTAGAGTCGTCCTGGTCATGAGCTTTTGCTTCACAGGATACTCTGGGCGTCTTTTGGTAACAGTCACTCACACTGGCCCCCAGTACCATTTTGCATCTGATCTTGCTTTTTAGCTACAACAGGGAGAAAGTGCACTAGGACATAGGGTCTCCCCTTTCTAGACAGGTCCCTCCTTTGTCCCTGAACTATCCCTAACCTGCTTTTGAATCCTTGCACTCCGCCAGACAGGGGGAAGAACAGGAGCTACAGTGGGGGATTTTTTTTTACAAGAGCTCTCCATACAAACAGCTTCAGAAGCTACCCGTTCGCTGACAAAACAGGAGTAATTGGAGGATCATGTTATAATTAAGTGATCCTTCCGGTGGCCACCTTTTCTGGTCCTCTAGTTGATATTGAGGCCAGTCTGCTATACAGAACTTTTTCAGTTTATGCTTAGTCATCGGATCAGAACCAAACACCTTCCAATTCACTAGATTGCATTCTAGGGGTGTGCACCATGCCCTCCCCACTTTACTCTGTCTCTGCCCCATGCCGCAGGAAGACACTGGGCGTCCCCAGGTCCTAAGAGACAAAGTCCAGGCAACTGGACTGTTCCTACCTTATCCAAGGAAACGGTTCCTCACCATCGCCCTCAACTGCTTCTCCACTACTCGAGCATGTTGCACCGTTGCGCCCTCTGAGGTCGGTCTAACTGCGTCTCCACCCAGGCCCCAGGTGAAGTCACCAGTGTGCACTGGGCGTCGGTTGTCGCCGCGATCCGTTGACCACCAGGAGGGATCCGGGCAAGGCTAATTTTAGCCTCGAGCCCACCCAGGGACACCAAAACTGTTGCAGGCACAAAGGGTGCCTGAGGCGAGCAACAGTGGTTCGTTGCCCAGAGTGCGAAGTGCCAATGAACACACACCAGGGTGGAGAAGCAAGCAAAGTTTATTTGAGATCTCGAAGCGGTGCAAGGAGACGAACGCCTCAAATCATGCACACCGACACAAGCGGCTTTTCCCTTTTTATAAGTTTTTTTTTCTCTTTCTTCCCTCTCACCTCCTCCTCCTCCTTCCTCCCCCTGTAGCAGTAACGTAAGCGCAGGTGCATTAAGTAATTGTGGCCGCAGCAGCTCGTTAGTAAGTTTTCCTTCTGCAAGTTATCTTGTCCTTCTGCTAAAGGTGCACAGGCCTCACCACCACTGCTTTAGACCAGTTTTAGCTGTGCTGCAACTGATAACTTACTGTTACACATTTCATTTCAAATCTGCTAGCTTTCTAAATCAAGCAGAGTTCAACATAGAGGAGCTTTGGTTCACTGCGGCTAGATTTATGCCTAATGACACCAACACTGGGGAGCGGCCGTTCCTGCGGAGGCGGGGTGCTGTGTACTTTCCCAGCTCTGCCAGGAGACTGGGGAGCGGCTGTTACTGCGGGGGTGGGGTGCTGCCTTCCCTCCCCAGTTCTGTGAGGGGAATGGGAAACGGCCATTCCTGTGGCGACGGGGCGCTGCCTTCATTCCCAGCTCTGTGAGGGGCTGGGGAGCGGCTGTTCCTGCAGGGGCGGGGTGCTGGGTCCCCTCCCCACCTTAGTGAGGGGTCTGGGGAGAGGCCATTGCAGCGGGGGTGGGGCACTGCCTTCCCTCCCCAGCTCTGCGAAGGGAATGGGGAGTGGTCATTCCTGCGGGGGCGGGGAACTGACTTTCCTCCCCAGCTCTGCAAGGGGAATGGGGAGTGGCCGTTACAGCGGGGGAAGGGCACTGCCTTCTTTCCCCAGCTCTACCAGGGGACTGGGCACTGGCAGTCCAAGCGGGGATGGGGCACTGGTTTCCATCTCTGGCTCTGCGAGGGGAGTGGGGGGTGGCCATTCAAGCGGGGGCAGGGCCTGCCTTCCCTCCCAGCTCTGTGAGGGGACTCGGCAAATGTTGTTCCTGCAGGGGCGGGGCGCTGGGTTCCCTCCAAAGCTCTGACTGGGGACAGGGGAGCAGCCGTTGCTGCGGGGGTGGGGTGCTGGGTTCCCTCCCCAGCTCTGGCAGGAGACTGGGGAGCGGCCGTTCCAGCGGGGACCGTCCCCTGCCTTCCCTCCCCAGCTCTGCGAGGATAATGGGGAGTGGCCATTCGTGCGGGGACTGGGCAGTGGGTTGTCTCCCCAGCTCTGCGAGGGCACTGGGGAGTGGCCATTCCTGGGGGGGTGGAGCGCTGTGTTCCCCTCCCAGCTCTGCGATGGGACTTGAGAATATCCATTCCAGCGGGAGTAAGACTCTGCCTTTCCTCCCGAGCTCAACAAGGGGACTGGGCAGCGACATTTCAAATGGGGGCGGGACACTGATTTCCCTCCCCAGCTGTACCAGGAGACTGGGGAGCAGCTGTTCCTGCGGGGGCAGGGCGCTGGGTTCCGTTCCCATGTCTGCGAGGGGACTACGGAGCGGCCGTTCCAGCGGGGGCGAGATGCTTGGTTTCCTTCCCAGATCTGCAAGGGGAATGGGGAGCGGCTGTTCTTGTGGGAGAGGGGCGCTGCCTTCCTTCCCCTGCTCTGCCAGGGGACTGAGGAGTGGCCATTCCTGCGGGGGCAGGGCGCTGTGTTCCCTCCCCAGATCTGTGAGGGGACTGGGTACTGGCCGTTCCTGGACGGGATGGGTGCTGTGCTTCCTCCCCAGCTCTGCAATGGGACTGGGGAGCAGCCGTTACAGCGGGGGAAGGGCACTGCCTTCTTTCCCCAGCTCTGCCAGGGGACTTGGCACTGGGAGTCCAAGCGGGGGCGGGGCGCTGGTTTCCATCCCTGGCTCTGCGAGGGGACGGTGGAGTGGCCGTTCCTGCACGGATGGGGCTCTGTGTTCCCTCCCCAACTCTGGCAGGAGACTGTGGAGCCGCCGTTCCTGCAGGAGCGGGGCGCTGCCTTCCTTCCCCAGCTCTGCGAGGATAATGGGGAGTGGCCATTCCTGCGGGGACTGGGCAGTGGGTTCCCTCCCCAGCTCTGCAAGGGCACTGGGGAGCGGCCATTCCTGCAAGGGCAGGGAGCTGTGTTCCCCTCCCAGCTCTGCGATGGGACTTGAGAGTGGCCATTCCAGCGGGGGTAAGGCTCTGCCTTCCCTCCCCAGCTCAACAAGGGGACTGGGCAGCAAAAATTCAAACGGGGGCGGGACACTGCCTTCCCTCCCCAGCTGTACCAGGAGACTGGGGAGCGGCTGTTCCTGCGGGGGCTGGGCGTTGCCTTCCTTCCCCAGCTCTTCAAAGGGACTGGGGAGCTGCAGTTCCTGCGGTGGCGGGGCGCTGGGTTCCGTTCCCAGCTCTACGAGGGGACTACGGAGTGGCCATTCCAGCGGGGGCAGGGCCTGCCTTCCCTCCAAGCTCTGTCAGGAGACTGGGGAGTAGCCATTCCAGCGGGGGCGAGGTGCTGCCTTCCCTCCCCAGGTTTGACGGTGCTGCCCGTGGGAGCCAGCTGAGGTCACTCAATCAGGGTGAACTGCATACAAAACAGGGCAGACAAATCCCAAACACTGGTGGTTATTCCAAAACTTAGATTTACCAAGGCAGCACAAAACAGCTTCTATAGTACCTCAATGGTTACTTAGAATTTCAAACCATGCAGTTTCCTTCAAGTGCTCAACCTCAGGCATCCTTAATAAACCTCTGTCATGGTATAAATCTCCACTCTGAACATTAGCATCCAAAAGATAGGGTACCAGCATGAATTCCTCTAAGCTTAATTACCAACTTAGAACTTGTAGCGCTGCCACCAACCAGGAATTCCAGTAACTGGTACACTCTGGTCCCCCCAAAACCTTGCCCGGGGACCCCCAAGACCCAGACCCTCTTGATCTTAACACAAGGAAAGTAAACCCTTTCCCTCACCGTTGCCTCTCCCAGGCTTCCCCTCCCTGGGTTACCCTGGAAGATCACTGTGATTCAAACTCCTTGAGTCTTAAAATAGAGAGGAAAATTCACCTTGCCCCCTTCTTCTCTCTTCCCCTCCCAGACTCTCCCTGAGAGAGAAAGTAATCTTAACACAGAGAGAAATTAATCTCTTTTCCCCCCTTCCCACTTCCCCCCCAATTCCCTGGTGAAGCCAGACCCCGTCCATTGCGGTCTCACACCAGAATAAAAAAAACCAAACAATCAGGTTCTTAAACAATAAACGTTTAATTAAAGTGAGATAAACAGTAAAAATTATCTTTGTAAATGTAAAATGGAATATGTACAGGGTCTTTCAGCTATAGACACTGGGAATACCCTCCCAGCCTAAGTATACAAGTACAAATTAAAATCCTTTCAGAAAAGTACAAATTTGAACTCCTTCCAGCCAAATACACATTTGAACTTCTTCCAGCCAAATACACATTTGTAAATAAAGAAAACAACCATAAGCCTAACTCGCCTTATCACCTAGTACTTACTATTCTGGACATATAAGAGACTGTATCAGGAATATTGGAGAGAAACCTGGTTGCACGTCTGGTCCCTCTCAGAACCCAGAGAGAACAACAACCAAAATCTAACAGCACACACAAAAACTTCCCTCCCTCAAGATGTGAAAGTATCCTGTCCCCTGATTGGTCCTCTGGTCAGGTGACAGCCAGGCTCACTGATCTTGTTAACCCTTTACAGGCAAAAGAGATATGAAGTACTTCTGTTCTATTAACTCCTACTTATCTGTTTATGACAACCTCTCACTTCCATGCCAAGCCTCAGTTCTGACATAACTGGTGGCGCACAAGCGACCAGGGAGCTTAGCGAACAGGAGCTGCTAACAGGGAGTTTTGCAAGGGAGTTTGGAAGGGGAGTAGGAAGGGAGGGGGGGTCCCTTGTCGGTCTCATCTGTGACCCATTGGTCCCCTGAACCCATAACCTGAGCCACATCGAAAACCTTTCTGTTTACAGCAGAGAGGAGCGGACAGGGAGCTGTAGACAGGAATTTGAGAGAGTTTGACAGAGGGAGGCTTACAATGGTGAGGAGGACCCGCAACACCTGTGCCAGCACTGCTTCTGTCTCCTCCACCTGCGCCTGTAGCCAGACAGAGCACCAAAGCATGGATGCTTTTAGCCAGATTCTGGTGTGGGCTTGCAAAGACTGTAATTTGCAATTTCCACTTACTGATATCCAGGCTGGGGGTGGCATCCAATGTGAAAGGTGCCTACTGGTGGAATCTCTCAAGCAGCAGGTGGGAGAGCTACAGGAGGAGGTGGCCAGGCTGAGGAACATCCACGTCCATGAGCAATTCCTGGACAGTATCCATGTGGAGACAGCTGACGGTGCTGTCCCAGTTGACAGGACTATTGACACTCCAGTGGAGGAGGAGATGCCTCAGGGTGTATCTGACACACCAGTGGAGGAGGAGGCTCAGGGTGGACACAGCCAGCTGGTTACTTCTAGCAGCAGGCAGTGCTCCACCGCTGCTGCGAACCCTCCTGTTGTGGTAAAAGATAACCATTATGCTCCTCTTGATACAGGATAGAAGAAATCACCCCTAACAGTTAAGGGGGTGAAGCCTCGTACCCCTAAGGCTGGGAGGTCTGCTGCCACCACTGATAAGAAACGTAGGGTAGTGGTGGTTGGAGACTCTCTGCTGAGGGGGATGGAGACACCCATCTGTCGCCCTGACCGTTCATCCCGGGAGGTATGCTGCCTGCCAGGGGCCCGTATCTGAGATGTTACAGAGGCTTTGTCGAGGATTATCCGGCCTTCTGACTACTATCCCATGCTACTCATCCATGTGGGCACAAATGATACTGCGAGGTGTGTCGCTGAGCAGATCAAGAGTGACTACAGGGCTCTGGGAGTACGGGTTAAGGAGTTTGGAGTGCAGGTGGTATTCTCTTCGATTCTTCCCGTTGAAGGTAGGGGTCCAGGCAGAAACAGATGCATCGTGGAGGTGAATGCCTGGCTGCGAAGATGGTGTCACCAGGAGGCCTTTGGCTTCCTCGACCATGGGATGCTATTTGAGGAAGGACTGCTAGGAACAGATGGCGTTCACCTTTCGAAGCGGGGAAAGGCCTTATTTGCGCACAGACTGGCTAACCTAGTAAGGAGGGCTTTAAACTAGGTTCGACGGGGACAGGTGAGCAAAGCCCACAGGTAAGTGGGGAACAAGACCTGGGAGATGGGTTGGAAACAGGAGGGAGCACGGGCTATAATGGCAGAGAGGAAGGAGGGTCAGGGCAAAGCTGGGAGGCAAGATCAAACCAGTATCTTAGATGCCTTTATACAAATGCAAGAAGTATGGGTAATAAGCAGAAAGAACTGGAAGTGCTAATAAATAAATATAACTATGACATTATTGGCATTACTGAAACTTGGTGGGATAATACACACGACTGGAATGTTGGTGTGGATGGGTATAGTTTGCTCAGGAAGGATAGACAGGGGAAAAGGGGAGGAGGTGTTGCCTTATATATTAAAATGTACACACTTGGACTGAGGTGGAGATGGACATAGGAGACGGAAGGGTGGAGAGTCTCTGGGTTAGGCTAAAAGGGGTAAAAAACACAGGTGATGTCGTGCTGGGAGTCTACTACAGGCCACCTAATCAGGCGGAAGAGGTGGATGAGGCTTTTTTCAAACAACTAACAAAATCATCCAAAGCCCAAGATTTGGTGGTGATGGGGGACTTCAACTATCCAGATATATGTTGGGAAAATAACACCGCGGGGCACAGATTATCCAATAAGTTCCTGGACTGCATTGCAGACAACTTTTTATTTCAGAAAGTTGAAAAAGCTACTAGGGGGGAAGCTGTTCTAGACTTGATTTTAACCAATAGGGAGGAACTTGTTGAGAATTTGAAAGTAGAAGGAAGCTTGGGTGAAAGTGATCATGAAATCATAGAATTTGCAATTCTAAGGAAAGGTAGAAGGGAGTACAGCAGAATAGAGACAATGGATTTCAGGAAGGCGGATTTTGGTAAGCTCAGAGAGCTGATAGGCAAGGTCCCATGGGAATTAAGACTGAGGGGAAAAACAACTGAGGAAAGTTGGCAGTTTTTCAAAGGGACGCTATTAAGGGCCCAAAAGCAAGTTATTCCGATGGTTAGGAAAGATAGAAAATGTGGCAAAAGACCACCTTGGCTTACCCTTGAGATCTTGCGTGACCTACAAAATAAAAAGGCGTCATATAAAAAATGGAAACTAGGTCATATCACGAAGGATGAATATAGGCAAATAACACAAGAATGCAGAGGCAAGATTAGAAAAGCAAAGGCACAAAAAGAACTCAAACTAGTTATGGGAATAAAGGGAACCAAGAAGACTTTTTATCAATACATTAGAAGCAAGAGGAAGACTAAGGACAGGGTAGGCCCACTGCTCAATGAGGAGGGGGTAACAGTAACGGGAGACTTGGAAATGGCAGAGATGCTTAATGACTTCTTTGTTTTGGTCTTCATTGAGAAGTCTGAAGGAATGTCTAGTATAGTGAGTGCTTACGGGAAGAGGGTAGGTTTAGAAGAGAAAATAAGGAAAGAGCAAGTAAAAAATCACTTAGAAAAGTTAGATGCCTGCAAGTCACCAGGGCCTGATGAAATGCATCCTAGAATACTCAAGGAGTTAATGGAAGAGGTATCTGAGCCTCTAGCTATTATCTTTGGGAAATCATGGGAGACGGGGGAGATTCCAGAAGACTGGAAGGGGGCAAATATAGTGCCCATCTATAAAAAGGGAAATAAAAACAACCCAGGAAACTACAGACCAGTTAGTTTAACTTCTGTGCCAGGGAAGATAATGGAGCAGGTAATCAAAGAAATCATCTGCAAACACTTGGAAGGTGGTAAGGTGATAGGGAAGAGCCAGCATGGATTTGTAAAGAACAAATCGTGTCAAACTAATCTGATAGCGTTCTTTGATAGGATAACGAGCCTTGTGGATAAGGGAGAAGCGGTGGATGTGATATACCTAGACTTTAGTAAGGCATTTGATACAGTCTCGCATGATATTCTTATAGATAAGCTAGGAAAGTACAAATTAGATGGGGCTACTATAAGGTGGGTGCATAACTGGCTGGATAACCGTACTCAGAGAGTAGTTGTTAATGGCTCCCAATCCTGCTGGAAAGGTATAACAAGTGGGGTTCCGCAGGGGTCTGTTTTGGGACCGGTTCTGTTCAATATCTTCATCAACGATTTAGATGTTGGCATAGAAAGTACGCTTATTAAGTTTGCGGACGATACCAAATTGGAGGGATTGCAACTGCTTTGGAGGACAGGATCAAAATTCAAAATGATCTGGACAAATTGGAGAAATGGTCTGAGGTAAACAGGATGAAGTTCAATAAAGATAAATGCAAAGTGCTCCACTTAGGAAGGAACAATCAGTTTCACACATACAGAATGGGAAGAGACTGTCTAGGAAGGAGTATGGCAGAAAGAGATCTAGGGGTCATAGTAGACCACAAGCTTAATATGAGTCAACAGTGTGATACTGTTGCAAAAAAAGCAAACGTGATTCTGGGATGCATTAACAGGTGTGTTGTAAACAAGACACGAGATGTCATTCTTCTGCTTTACTCTGCGCTGGTTAGGCCTCAACTGGAGTACTGTGTCCATTTCTGGGCACCGCATTTCAAGAAAGATGTGGAGAAATTGGAGAGGGTCCAGAGAAGAGCAACAAGAATGATTAAAGGTCTTGAGAACATGACCTATGAAAGAAGGCTGAAGGAATTGGGTTTGTTTAGTTTGGAAAAGAGAAGACTGAGAGGGGACATGATAGCAGTTTTCAGGTTTCTAAAAGGGTGTCATCAGGAGGAGGGAGAAAACTTGTTCACCTTAGCCTCCAATGATAGAACAAGAAGCAATGGGCTTAAACTGCAGGAAGGGAGATTTAGGTTGGACAATAGGAAAAAGTTCCTAACTGTCAGGGTAGTTAAACACTGGAATAGATTGCCTAGGGAAGTTGTGGAATCTCCATCTCTGGAGATATTTAAGAGTAGGTTAGATAAATGTCTATTAGGGATGGTCTAGACAGTATTTGGTCCTGCCATGAGGGCAGGGGACTGGACTCAATGACCTCTCGAGGTCCCTTCCAGTCCTAGAGTCTGTGAGTCTATGAGAGTGTGACGAGGCCTTCCAAACGCTCAAAGCAAACCTCTGCCATGAACCAGTCTTGTATAGCCCATTTTTCAACCAGACTTTTATCCTGCAGATGGAAGCCTCGGAGGTGGGGCTCGGAGCTGTCCTCTCCCAAGAGGTAGATGTGGAAGAGCATCCGGTCCTCTACATCAGCCGGAAGCTGTTCCACCGAGAAAAAAGTTATGCAGTGGTTGAGAAGGAAGCCCTTGCAGCGAAGTGGGCTTGCGACGCCCTGCGGTACTATCTCCTTAGGGTCCCATTCACCTTGGTCACTGACCACGCCACCCTCCAGTGGTTAGCCCGCCTGAAGGACCATAATATGTGGCTGCAGCGGTGGTACCTGGCACTGCAGTGCTATGCCTTCACCATTCACCATAGGGCCAGGAAGGACCATGCAAACACGAACTTCCTTTCCCACCTGTGGGGTATGGAAGGTACTGGCCCCACTGCATGGGAGCCAGCCTTGAGCGAGGGGCCGTGTAGCGAGGCGGCCCGGCTCCCAGCTGCACCCAAAAGGGCAGAGCCAGAACAAACGCTGAAGTGGGCGTAGCCATCGCTGCCTGTTCCCACCCCCCGGAAGTCAAGGGGCGGGACTGGAAGTATAAAGGCCCGGCCCCAGCACTCAGTTGGCCACTGGCCGCTGGAGAGGACAGACGCTGGTGTCGTAGCCCCGGCTGAGCCGAGCCTGCCCCGTGCTCGCTACCCTGAGGAGCACTGGCCGAGTCTGCCCCACGGTCACTACCCTGAGGAGCACTGGCAGAGCCGGCCCCGCACTCGCTACCCTGAGGAAGATTGGCCGAGCCAGCCCCGTGCTCACTACCCTGAGGAGGACCGGCCAGGCCTACCCCTCGCCCAGTGCCCCGAGGAGCAGCATGTATGTCCCAGCGCCTGGTATTCCAAGGACCAGCCCCGCTTACCCAGCTCTCAGTATCTTGAGGAGCCCATGGTATGGGACACTGCGAAAGATGCAGGTGATACACAGGTACCAACTGGAGGGGAGATTGGAAGTGGCCCAAGGGTAGCCGACCCTAGTCTGGCTCCAGGAGACCCCGAACCAATGCCAGTGTGTTGCGGTCAGGATCCCCACTGGCACAGCAGCAGACTGTCTGCCGTTGTTAGGGCCCCGGGTTGGGATGCAGTGGAGTGGGAGGGCCTGCGTCCCCCCTGCCACCCTTCCAGGGGTGGCAGACTCCCCCTCTTGCTGGCCTGAGAAGGGCCTAAGCCCTGAACTGCTCGTTGCTCCACCCTGCCCAAGGCTCTGGGCTTCTGTCCTGTTTGTTTGCTCAGCCCCGTCCTGAGGGCCTGGGCTCCTGACTGTTTCCTGCTTCACCAGGCTAAGGCGACAGTTCACCCAACTCATGGAGTGAGGCGGCCTGGCTTCCAGCCGTGCCCAAGAGTGCCGAGCCCCCACACCGGACCCTTACACTGCTGATGCCTCATAGAAGAAAAATTCTACTGAAAGAATGCTATTCTATCTTTCTGTTCTTTCACTCTATTCTCTTCATTAGTAGGGATGCCTACAAGAAAGGGGAACATCAGTTTTTAAATGTTAACATGTTCTCCTGCTTAATTCTGTTCGTTTCACCATGACTGATGTCAAACCAGTGGTACAGTGCAGCAAAGGCTTATTAGAAAGTAATCTTTAGTTACAGTAGCAAGGCTTTGTGAGGGCTGGATCTGAATTACGAGTTCAGATACCAAACCAGGTTTATTGCAATCTTGGACACAATGGCAGTACCCCTGAGATTACTTAGTCTACCGGGCATACTACGAGAAAGTGCCTCTTGGCAATGGACCCGGCTCAGTCAGTGGCGGGACTTTCCACTGCCCCCTCGGCCGGACCAAGGCACCGCCCCAGGGATACATTCTTATACACAGGTACAAACAAATTACACGTCACTCCTGACGTACTGAGGTGCAACCCCTTTACCCATTAAGGTACAACCCCTCTACATAGTAAGGTGCCGCCTCTCACCTTGTACAGATTGGTTCGATCAAAACAACTCTATCCATCATATTACCCTTTTGCCCTTCTCATTGCGATGGGTCGGTCTGTTCCTTGTTATCTGTGTGGAATGTGCAAGTATGTGAATGTTCTGATCTCTAGTGTTCAGTACCTTTTAGGTACGTATCTTCTTGCAGCATCAGCCCTTTCCTTGCCAGTTTCTGTGAGCAGGGCGTGCCTCTGGCTCACAGCTTCACTTTGCTTTATGTTAGCAAAGTCTTGACCATTACTTTAGTTCAGGCCTTAGGCCTCATACCAGGCCTCTGATACCAAGGTTTACATCTTCGGGCCTCCTCTTACAACATTCCCCCACTTTTTGTCTTTTTATGGGGAGGATGTTTACCCATCATCCCGGAAAAGCATAATGCATAGACTAAAGATAACCCAGTGGGCTAAACACTGTTATGTGGTTACCTTATTTTACCATTCATACACTCATGCCCCATCTGTCTTTTTAGTCTGCACATTCCCTCGTACGACTGTTAGGCAGATTTTATTATCCAATTATTTTTTAGTCCCTTATGCTGGGCCTGGGAATGTTAGGCCTGGGATCATGACTGAGGAATGTAGTATTATGATTGAGTTTTAGAGGCATTCTCAAATAATTAATATGAATTATATGGCTATTGCATGTATATTTGTAGTGTGTATGGGCATATATGTATAGTATGTATGTGTACGTATGACACCAACTTATATCCAAGTGTAACCATGTTTTTCCAGGCTGCTGGTGTACTCTGGCCCTTTTACTTTGGTGATACAGACAGAAACACACTTCCATTAGGGCAATTCCAGTGACCACTTCTCTCATTATTAGTAGTAGGCTGAGTATTTTGAAATACTGGGATAGGGGTTGTGTAGTGTGTCCTAAAGCGTATATGAGAAGTAAAACAGAAATTTGGAGTAATGACACTACCACTGAGGCCTTTATATATAAATATATTGTAATTAGCTGCTACACAGTACTGTCTATTCATGTTATAGGTTACCCTTGCTGCTGGTTGTCACCCTTGGGGGTGTGCTTTACTGGGCAGGAAACAGAAGTGGGTAGCTTCTCTGTTCCATTGGTTGAACTGCTCTGTGATACACCAGTAGTTGATGTAGATCCAGTTGTTTCTTATGGATGCTGTCTTCCAGATAACCTACTGAACAGACAGTAACCAATTTATCAAATACTGCTGTGCCAGTATTTAATATTGGTACCCAGACACTAAACAAAATTGTTTTGACTAACATGTGCCTCAGTTAGGATGCAGTGTCACTGACCCAAATTATGACTTGTACTAACAGGGAATTTGTTTACCCAATTTGTAGTTAGTAAGTAACTTAATTTCTTTACCAATTTGTTTTTTCCTTGCCTTCATGTTGTTTGCTGCCATTTTTTTGTTGATTTTTACCTGTGGGTTGGTTAAACAATTTAGCAAGGTTATACACATTGTACATATT
Source organism: Gopherus evgoodei (assembly GCF_007399415.2). Taxonomy (NCBI): domain Eukaryota; kingdom Metazoa; phylum Chordata; order Testudines; family Testudinidae; genus Gopherus; species Gopherus evgoodei. Next base: position 2,549,917 of record NW_022060062.1, on the reverse strand, counting down.
GTACAGCAATAATACAATACAGCAATAACACAGCAGTACAATAACAATACAGTAGTACAGCAATAATATAGTTGTTTTTACACAGTAACCATGTTGAAATTAAATGACAGTTTTCCTGATCCAGCTAGTGTTTTTTAGCTGATTGTCAACTTAATTGTCCATATATGGTAGATAGAGGTGTATTTGACCAGTCTCTTATTTATAAAGCATTTTTCTTTTCTTGATGCTTGGAGGTTTCTTCACTGTATACAGTTATTATCTGGTGTCTTCAGGGTGTGATATTTTCTAGCATCTTTGATCTGTGGGATGCAACTTAAACAACTGTTAGTAAATTTTTGTTTGTTTGTTTATTTTCAGTAACCCAAACTTAATACACAGTTTTAACTTAGTTTGTTTACAATGTAATAAGAACAATGTAATAGGGACCGAGCCTTTTATAACACAAGCTATACTTTTGCAATTGTTGTATAGACATTCATTTTCATTTAGGGTTCATTACAGCTAAAATAAATGCTCACAATCTTCCATGAGAAGGTGTATTGCTTTCCCTTGCTGAACACTTTGTTTCTGCAAAAGAGTTAGTAACATAATTTTAACAAGCTTTTCAGAGTTAATTTGCTTGTGATACCAACTTTACTTTTGTTAATTGTTTAGAAGCACAAAACCTTAACAACCACTGCTTCCCATTAACATAACATAACATAAAAGAAAAGCATATAAAATTAAACCAACTATAAAATTAAACCAAAACAAATTTTAAATACAGATACATGGAAATACCTTGAGGGTATTTGAGGGTATACTTTCAAGATGCTTTGTTATGTCTGGGAGCCAAAGGTGGAAACCTGTTAAAAATGTGGAAACCTGTTGAAATTGTTTGGTTAGCTTTATGCATAAATTGTGATTTTAAAACATTTTGGTTATGACAATCTTATAACTATCTTTAACAGTGCAAACAAGTTTATAAAAAGCCCAGACAAGAAATTGACATTTTGTTAATATTGTTGTTGGTGTCACTCTGGCATAACCCTAGGTAACTCAGAAAGGTGGTAGACCACAAGTGTCAATGAAGCCCTCCTGTTGTAGGCCTCAATGAACCAATGTTCCTCCATGTTAAACACTTTGTGTAACCTAGTGTAACCTAATGTACTAATAGCTGCAAAATGTAGTGTTAGCAGTTAGTTTTCGGTTGTAACAGCCAGTTCTCTGTTGTAATACATTGAAGCCAGGCTAAAGCCAGCTCAAGGCTGTTTTAAGATACTGTATACATGTCTCAGCAGCGGAGAGGGGGGAGAAAGGGGGAAGACAAAAGATTGAATGAGAAAAGATACTGCAGCTGGATGGGAAAGGAGGGGGGAGTAAGAGATTAGCTAGTAAGCACGAACAAGTTTTGTAGTAAACAACTGGGATATAAAAGGAAGAAACTGCTTGTTTTAGGGGGGCAGGATTTGAGATTTTCTCCCTTGCACCTTATTTGAGCTCAAATAAACTTGGTTTGCTTCTCCACCCTGGTGTGTTTATTGGCACAGCACACCAGGCGACGGACCCCTCTGCTGTTGCTTGGCCTCAGGTAGTTATCTGCCGGCAACATTATCTTTACCCTAATGTTGAGGTTTTCCCTTACATTTTTTCTTTGAATATCAAATTTAAAAAAATAAAAAACAAAATAAAACTGTGATTGATAAAACAGAATTCTTTTTGTTTGCAATTTGATTATTTGTTGAGGCAGAAATATATCTACATATATTTGTAACTGAAACCTTTTTGAACTTTGCACAAAAAATTGGTGTTAATAATACTATGATTATACCCCAACCATGATCTTAAAATAGTGTGGTACCACATATACTTATATATATATATATTTAAAGGGTATAAAATTGACTTTTGTTGCAACAAAAAAATGAAAATAATTTTTAAAAAATAGTCATGTGACACACACAACATAGACACAAGACACACACACATGACATACAGGACAAACTTACAATTAAAAACAAATGGCGCCAGAATTCTATTCATAACTATACAAAATAACAACACCAAAAATAAAAAGTAAAAAGGGTTAAACATTTGAATAAACAAGTTATTACCTTATTTAAAACTTGTAGCATGAATTTGATAAAAAATATATTAATATTTGCCAAATGTATTGTATTAATTTGGTAACAAGGAATTTTGCATTACTTTATATTTAACATTATTTTAAAACTCTGCTGTATGGAAATAAGAAAAGCCCATGTTTCAAATACTAGTTAGTGGTTAGGATTAGAAGCAGAAAGTGCATTTCTGTTGCTTGGCAACCATATCTTCAAGAAAGTTAGGAATCATTCCAGCTGTTGCATTCCTGAAGGGTTAAAATAATTAATTTACTGGATTTATTTAAAATTTTACCTTGTTTTCTTTTTGTTTCTTGTTTTGTTCTGTTTTCAATTGCTTTATCTTTTGGAGGTTTTTGTAAAAACTATAACTTTTAACTTTTAAAACAAAGAGAAAAAGTAGAAGTGAGGAGAGGCGGGGGAAAAAGGGGGGGTGGGTGAAGAGCAACCTAGGAAGGTAGCGAGACTTGAGCCAAGAGAGATTAACTCCATCAAGGTATTTGAAAGTACAGACAGCAGCAGCAAGTTTAGCAAACTGAGAAAACATATAAAAGACAAAACTTAACCGGTATGTAAAAATATTTGAGAAAGAAGGTTCTATTTTGAGATCTGAGCGCGGAGTGTGGTTTCATGGGTCAAAGCAATTGGGAACCTACACAGCTGGGAATTGCGCCCCTGGTTTTTATTCTGGCTCTGAGAGGAGATTGGGGGTAGTTACCTGAATTTGTTCCCCCAGTGTCTGTTGCTTTTGTGTGCATGCCAAATGGATAGTGGGAGTGACCATTTTTGCTGCAGTTAACTGTTTTTGGGCTGCTCCATGTGTTAATGCATCAATTCTAGGTGTTAACCCGCTTAATTTCAGTTTTTTAGTTTGAAATTCTTTTTTATTCACTCCCCTGTGATCCAGTCGCAGCTCCTGTCTCCTAATGTGCTCTGTGAACTGTTCCATTTTATCCCTTCATTTGACTTACCAATTCAGTGAGAGTATTGTTTGCTACTCTTTCCTTCTGTGCACTTACTTGTCCCATTCTGACAGGCACCAGTCTAGGTTCCGGTTTAAGTTTAACTCGAACCCAGCTTTTATCATAGGGTGATGGTTGCAATGCAGTGGACCCAATTTCATCTTTTACTTTTACTAGGACCACCTTTTTCCGCTTCTGTCCCCATTTTTCAGGCACAAGGTAGCTACCTGAAGCCTGCTGTTTACCATCAATAGTTATAATGGGACGGCACATGTATTTTTTGTAGGTTCCCTACAGTTGTTTCCTGTGTTTCACTCTGTTCCTGTACTGGTTGTCTCTGGGTTGCTTGCCACCCTGCAAGGGCGGTGGGAGCATTCCAGGGCTGTGTAGCTTCTTTTGATTCTTTTAACTGTTCCTTTGTTACTGTTACTTGCCCTGCTTTTTCCATTACTTGTTTGGCCAGCATGCCAGCATGGTGTTTCAGCCATCTCACTGCCATAGACAGTAGTTGCAAAATTGTTGCCTTTTTACTTTTATTACTATTTTTCAGAGCCTCGGATTCTACCATCGCTCTATATATGCCAGTCCATGTTTCCCCATTCTTTAATTCATATGGACCCCCCTTACTGGCAATCCAGCGGGTCCATGAGTTATAAAACTCCATGAGGATCAAAAAGGAGGGGATCAGGGGGTTCCCTAGCTCGAGCTTTGCTGCCATGTTAGATTGCAATTCTTGCCAAGGCAGGTTCGCTTACTCACCAGATCAGCGGTTGGGGTCACCAGTGTTGTCAGAGGTGTTGTCAGATGCTACTGGTGTGGTGCTCTGCTCTCTCCTTGTTGATATCACTCGGCTGCGTGCGTGTGTTCCCTCTGTGTGCTGCCCCAGCTCTGCGCAGATAGCTGACACAGCAGACCCGAAGAGAACCCCCAATGACCAAAGAGTCTAGTAAGGTTCGAAGTCACGTCGGCTAGGTTTAATGCGATCTTGGACACAATGGCAGTTTCCCGGAGATTACTTAGTCTACCGGGCATACTACGAGAAAGTGCCTCTTGGCAATGGACCCGGCTCAGTCAGTGGCAGGACTTTCCACTGTCCCTTCGGCCGGACCAAGACACCGCCCCAGGGATACATTCTTATACACAGGTACAAACAAATTACACATCACTCCTGACGTACTGAGGTGCAATCCCTTTACCCAGTAAGGTACAACCCCTCTACGCAGTAAGGTGCCGCCTCTGACCTTGTACAGATTGGTTCGATCAAAACAACTCTATCCATCATATTACCCTTTTGCCCCTCTCATTGCGATGGGTCAGTATTGTCAGGGACTCTAACCCCGACGGCAAAGTTCGTTGTCTGACCGCGAGAGAGACAGGCAACACCAGCAAGGTCCGATCAAAAGCTCTTTATTGACAAGTGCACGCATCAATAGAGAGCAGCTCGTCTCCAGAGAGAACCAGCCCCCTCTTACATCTTAGTATAAGCCTATATAGACAGTTCCGTTGCGTCATAAATTATTCACTGGAGCAACCCACCCCCTTCTTCTAACAACTAGAAACTAGACACCTTTAGTATACAGGCATGCCTAAAGTTAGAAATGTAGGGGAGTTAAAAACAAACAAAGAACAAAACCAGGGAGTGAAAACAAGGAGGCTGCGAAACTAGGACTCTTATTAGTTCTTCGAAGGAGCTGCCCGAACACAGCACATCTGGTACTATGCCAGGAATGCAGCTTCTCTCTTATCTCACTTTTTCCCAGCGCTTGTGAGACATGCTGCTGCTTCTCAGTGTTTTCCACTCAGGGATTACCCACAAACCTCTGTTAGCCTGACTTTGGTCAGGTTGGCATACCTGGTTTTGTCTGCTATATCTTTATTCAGGCCTAACAATCCCCCCTTTGTCCCTAGAGGACCATAATGGGACTCTTGGGACACATATCCATTTAACAATTGTACGGGGGAGGCTAGTAAACCATGACACAAGGTCTGAGTGGAGGTCCTTAAAACTAAAAGTGTGATTAAGAGATATAGCATGGAAAACAACAGCAACATTTTTAATAGCTTGTAAATCCTTGTCAATTAAGCCAGAGTGATTAACAGAAAAGCAACATTTTTCCCCGATGTGAGCACAAGCTTTTCCCTAATTTAGCATTCATAGCATTTAGCACACGTTTATTTTGCAAAGTTACTTTTGCTACTTCATCAGTCTTTTGTTGCAACTTTTGGAAAGCGTTTATTAATGCATTAGCTGTTTTTTTAAGCTTTGCAGAAATATTTACAACTGCTCTCTTGAGCTTAGCCACCCACAATTCAGGAATGAGTGCACGGACAAAAGAGTAGAATTCTGTTTGTCTGACAACTAAGGGATTGGGCACTGACTATAAATCAGTTAGGTACACCAAGTGGTCTAATTTCCCAGATGTTTCGGTGAATAATCCAGTTTCATGTGCATCCTCCCCATGGACCCGTCAGGATTCGGTATGTGGAAGCCCACACCCCCCGGTCCAAATGCTTGGAAGGAGCACTGTAAATGTTTACACTTCCACCCAGAAAGTTTTTAGTATATCTTCATGACCACAGATCAGATGGTACTTCTGATGTTTCTGTAAGGGCAGTGGGCCAAATCTGGTACTCAAGATCACTCCGAATGGCCATTAGCTGGTTATTCAGGAAATTCTGAATCTCCAAACATACTAGATCCCACTGCAATGCCTTTCCAGCCTCAGTGATATTTAATACCATTTTTTCTTGGTGTAGTACTATATTACATTTGTTATTTAACTATTTTAGGTACTTTTAAAAGGCATTGACATTAATAGCATAGGAGGGGGTTACATTATTAGTCACTGGAATGGTTTCAATACAGGTGAAATTTCCAGTGGCAGAACAAACTCTTTGGGTACTTGTTATTTAAAATCCAATACATGCTGAAGAATTTATCCAGAACACAGGGCACAGCCTGTAGAATAAACCTCAAAATCCAATCAATACCACATTCCCAAGCATGGGTCCCACAAATTTTTTCTGCCAGTGTACAATTCTTTGTTTCTTCACCAGGGTCAGTTCTTAATGTCCTTTCTAGTCAGGAATTCCTGGACTTTGGCAATTTCAGTGAAGTGAGTGTTTCTTCTTCTTTCCCAAAACAGTCCTGGTGCAGCATCATATAGGGCAGAGGTTACTAGCACATAACCCTGTAATGGCTTTGCTTTTTGTAGAAAAATTCAAAGGCACAATAGATCTGTCGGTGGACAAAGGAGAGGTTACTAGCACGTCACTTTGTACTTTTTTCCTACTGTCCAGAAGACACAGTGGAGCTAGAAGGAGAAATAGGCTAATCATCAATAGGAGAATTTTCCCGAGTTGGAGGGGTCTTTTTGCAGTGAGAATCATGAGTCCAAACAGTCAGTCTTTGGCACTTCACAGCGGTGTTGGTAGTCATCAGGACTTAAGGGCCTTTCCAGCATGGAGCCAAGGCAGTCTTTCGTTGGTGGACCTTTACATTAATCTTGTCTCCTGGTTGTAAGGAGTGGCAGGGCTGCTAGGGTCTTTGGGTAGCGCTTCCTTACCTGTGAGAAAAGAAACTTAACACATTTCATTAGTGCCTGGCAGTGTTTTTCAGATCTCATAGCTGCATGGGCAAATTTAAGCTCTCCTTTTCCTGGTTGTTAACCAAGTCTTAACTGTGAGCAGTGTCCTTGAATGGAGTCAGTGTCTTATCTATAGCCTGAGCTTGCTATTTTATTTTATTTTATTTTATTTTATTTTATTTTTTCAGTCAATTTATTCTGTTCTTTGTTCTGCTTTCCTTCTTGGCTTCTTTTAACCTGCAAAGGAAACTTTCACTTTTTACTTATACACATTTTTCCCAACAATGAATACCTACACACTGTCATTATACAGTACATTAGTCTTATTATTTAATGTATGCCACATATACCCTTTCACTAAAATAACTTTATTACAGAACTTTGGAGCAACAGGCCAGGACAAGCACACCCACTTTGAGGAGTTCACTTAATACAACCTCTAGTTCAATAGCTTTCCACCATCCCCAGCTCTCTGGCTAGAAATCTGAGGTAGCCAGAAGGATCCCATGTACAATATGGGGAGTGGGTTAACTTTTCATGTCTTTGCTTTCAAAGACTGTTGGTATGCAAATTTTAACAACAATTTTTGCAATTAACAATTTGGCCAATGAAGTTTTTTTTTCTTGAGGAAATGCATTAGACTTTAGTATATCACATTTTCCTGATTTATCCAAACACTTTGTATTCCAAGTTGAACAAAACAAATATCTGCATTTTAATTTAACCTTTTTGTTTGATTTTAAACTAGACTATTTTATAAAAATATTCAACACAAAAATTCCGGCCACAAGACAAACACCACAAGACAGAACATAGAACACAAAACATAATTTCTGTTGTGCCAGTAAATGCATGGTATGTTGAATGCTGTTCAGCTGGCATCAGTTTTCTCTGATTATCTGAAAGACAAAAAAAAAACAAGAGGTCTACCCACCCTTTCTGGGCAGACAATCATCACTTGAAATATACAAATACTCTTGTTGGCTTCAGGCAAAACAGAGGAATTACCCCATAGTTTCTTGTATTTGTTTCATAGGCAGCCCAGGTTTTTAATTACATAACACTGTATACATTTTTCAGCTAATTTAACTAAATTGTTCATAGCCACACCAAATGATTGCAATCCAATAACTTCTTTGCCTGAATTTATTTACAAACATTTCACAGACACCAAAAACTTTTTTTTTTCTTTAGCATTTTTACAAAGTTCAACTGCCGTTTTTTCCAGCAACTACAGAGTTAACTTCTCACTCTCCCTTAAATCACTTGCTTGTCTCCCAACAGCCACTTTTATCAACTCAAATCACCATTCCAAGTAAGTCCTGGGTATCTGAAATTCCCAGGCTTACACTTACTTACTCCTTCCTTCCACTACACCCTCAACATTTTTCAACCTGTTTTCCAATCTCTCTGTCTGTTGCCTGCCCGCCTGGGCCCAATCCTGCTTTTCTCACTGAACCGTCCCTTCCATAGGCACCAACTTATTCCACTACCAGTTTAGCTAGGAGGGTGGGCTTCTCAACTAGCCCCCCACTCCTCCTGGTCTCTTCCCTTAAACATTCTTACTTACAAAACTACCCGAGTCCTCCTTCATGAGGCTTGCCACCTGGACGAAGACACATGGCCCATTGGGCAAAGGCCATTTACTTAACATATAAGTTAAAGGACTATTCTTAGAGGGTTTACCCAGAGACTCATTCATCTGTTTGACACTTAAACAGAAAAGAGAATTACACAGAGAGCAGAGGGAATTACAGTCTAAGCCAGACTTTCCCACTTCTATACACTGACCGCTACAGGGGACAGGACAGAAGGATCTCAATTCCACCTTAGAGCTCTTTTGCACACATGGCTTCCACTCCGAGGAATTATGAACGAGAGGTTCAGTTCCACCCACACTCCTAACAATCCCAAATGAACAGAGCAAAAAAAAAAAAACAACAGTAACTGGTTAGATAGAACAGAACCAGAACCAGATAGTGTTTCCTTATCCTATTAGGACTCACTTTTACTCATGCAGTTTTCAGCATATAACACCAACAGTACCAAGCAAAGCAAACACAAAATAACAAGGGTAAAACAAATAGATGGTGTAAATTCTGCAGGGCTCCCCTCTTCTTAACTGCTCACCAAACTGTGACAAATTTCTGTTACCAATTTATCCCTTGTGTCAGGTGATCAGGCTGACACTACAGGATTGTTGGGGGAAGATAAAGAAAACACACCATATAACTGAATTTTAAAGCTTTATTAATAAAATAATAAAACAACAACGGAGAGTGTTGGGAACGCTCCCACATTACTCAGGAAAATATTAATGCCCCAAGCCCGAAGCTCCTTTTATACTCACACACGTACGTTCAGACTGGCCACTTCTGTGTATAATGTTCAGAGAGGGGGGAGAGGTGGATAGGAGATTATCCTGTTTACAGCTTGTCCAGAATTTCCAATATGCTTCTGCTCTTGGGAGGGCTGTTCTCTTACACCCTGGAATCTCCTGCGGCGTCTCTTTCAGAGATTCCAGTCCAGGTCGGCTGCCTGTGGCTTTTTTGGTGTCACCAAGCCACACCGACTTCAGGGTCACAAAGGCACTCTGTTGGATCTTACTGGACAGTTAAGCTTTGCAAATGTAATTTTAGTTTTGTAACTTGTATTTCCTTTGCTTTGCCTCTGTCTATATTTTTTTCTTCACAGCCAGCTGGGGCCGAAAGCAGCCCCTCCCTGCACCAAGCACAGTCCGCGCCGATTTCTGACCCTGAACGCAGAGCAACCCCCTCCTTCCATTCCGGGACCAAGATGATTTTTAAATTAACCCGTTCCTTATGTCTTTTTCTTTTTTTTTCTCTTTCCCATTAAACATTCTAGTAGCAATGCTAACTACTTCAGACAAACTTTTTCCTTGCGTACCATCTGGATGCTTTCTAAATCTCTTTGCAATATTTTTTGCACATTGTGACATGAAAACCATTTTAACCATCTCCTTTTCATGATCAGTTTTAGGATTTAAATTCCCATGCTTTTTAACTTCACAAATCAGTCGAGCACAAAAGTCAGAGAGGTGCTTATCTGGATGCTGAACACAAGCAGTTACCTTGCTCCAAATTGGAGTAGCCTCCCCTGCATTTTTAATACCATTCAAAACAGCTTTTAAAAATTCATCCAACTGTGTTTTTTGAGCTGGATTATTGGGATTCCAGTTAGGGTCAGTAATTAGCCAAGGTGCATTCAAATGAGCTGCAGATTTTTTTTTTACTTTTTGTCTTTCATCTTTTGTCATGAGAGTATTTAATAACTGCTTTACATTTGCCCAAGTGGGCACATGAGTGAAAAAGATTGTGCAGAACATTTTTTCCACTGCCTCAGGATTGTCTCATAAGTGAGGCATAGTGCACTGCCAGTTAAACAAATTTGAAGTTGCAAACAGGGTACGGGTAAAACCATCTCATGTTTCCCAGCAACCAGTAGAACCAGATAAGTTTTCAACGAGGCTTGTTATATCAGGGGTGTCTTAGAAACATTCTCCCCCATGGAGTTAAGTAACCTAGTGGGGGTCCACAAGGGCAAGGACGAGGGCTGCTGTAATATTGGGGGTGTTTGAAAAGCAGTCCCTGACCAAGTTTGCAAAAGGCTGGCTGGAGGCTGCACAGAGGGGGTGAGGCTGCCTGATTCTTCTGAAGATGAGGGACCATCACTCTGAGCTTTCCCTTGATTCTTCTCTGTCCCTGAACTGTCCCTAACCTGCTTTTGAATCTTTGCACTCCATTAGGTGGGGAAAAACAGGAACAAAATTGTCCTTCTCCCGGTGCAGCTCTGGGGCATATGGTGGGGGATTTTTTTTTACAAGAGCTTTTCATACAAACAGCTTCAAAAGCTATCCATCCCTCCATGGGTTCATAATTATACCATACAAAGAAGTAATCCATTTGTCCCGGCCTAAGATCAACCAAAATATCCCTTAAGGAGTTCATCCTATCTGTGGAAAAAGTTTCACCCTTCGACCAGTCTCTAGTCGGGGACAAATGAAAGGTAAATGATGGCCATTGGATCCACCACAGATTTCTCATCTTAAATTTAATTAGAACAGCTGTCTCAGAAATCTTTTTCCAATCTCTAAGTATTAGAGACAACGGGGCGTTCCCCGGGCACTTATTGCCAACTTGTCCCATTTTAGTGAAGGGACTCTAACCCCTCTTCCTGAAGGGACTCTAACCCCTCTTTCCCGGGTCGAGGTAAAGGGACTCTAACCCCCACCTCCCAGCGTCGAGCGCTTGCTTACCTCTCCAGGGACTTGAACACCTGGACTGGGACTCAAACCCAGACAACTTGGATCCTGTGCAAACCTGGACTGGGACTCTAACCCAGACCCGGACTGGGACTCTAACCCAGACCTAAGTTGTCAGGGACTCTAACCCCGACAACCTGGACCCTACTCAAAGGGTAGGTGGACGTTGCTGGATTTTTACGAGCTTCAGCTGGTTCACAGAACACGCCTTATCGCCAACGCAGAGATCAGATCACCAGGCAAGGCTCCTCTAAACTGGAGGATGCGCGCTGCGTTGCCTCAGGGTCCGATCCCCCGCCGGAGAGTCAGACGGGTCCCGGCGGAGTCGCCAAAGATGTCAGGGACTCTAACCCCGACGGCAAAGTTCGTTGTCTGACTGCGAGAGAGACAGGCAACACCAGCAAGGTCCGATCAAAAGCTCTTTATTGACAAGTGCACGCATCAATAGAGAGCAGCTCGTCTCCAGAGAGAACCAGCCCCCTCTTACATCTTAGTATAAGCCTATATAGACAGTTCCGTTGCGTCATAAATTATTCACTGGAGCAACCCACCCCCTTCTTCTAACAACTAGAAACTAGACACCTTTAGTATACAGGCATGCCTAAAGTTAGAAATGTAGGGGAGTTAAAAACAAACAAAGAACAAAACCAGGGAGTAAAAACAAGGAGGCTGCGAAACTAGGACTCTTATTAGTTCTTCGAAGGAGCTGCCCGAACACAGCACATCTGGTACTATGCCAGGAATGCAGCTTCTCTCTTATCTCACTTTTTCCCAGCGCTTGTGAGACATGCTGCTGCTTCTCAGTGTTTTCCACTCAGGGATTACCCACAAACCTCTGTTAGCCTGACTTTGGTCAGGTTGGCATACCTGGTTTTGTCTGCTATATCTTTATTCAGGCCTAACAGTATGTTCCTTGTTATCTGTGTGGAATGTGCAAGTATGTGAATGTTCTGATCTCTAGTGTTCAGTACCTTTTAGGTATGTATCTTCTTGCAGCATCAGCCCTTTCCTTGCCAGTTTCTGTGAGCAGGGCGTGCCTCTGGCTCACAGCTTCACTTTGCTTTATGTTAGCAAAGTCTTGACCATTACTTTAGTTCAGGCCTTAGGCCTCATACCAGGCCTCTGATACCAAGGTTTACATCTTAGGGCCTCCTCTTACTACAAACAGTAGATGATTTAACACATTGGGGAAAGAAATGTTTTTTAATGTAACAAAAGGTTGCTGATTCAAAAATGTGGGGGGAAGCATGCTCAGCAGAAAAATCCATTAAGCTATTAATTGTGCAGTTAAAGATAGATGAGGTGTATATGAATGATCAGTTAGCTAATACTGGAGTGTGGATCTCACCACTTTTAGAGTTAAATGCAAAACTAAGTTTAGCTTTGCTTCAATAATTTTTTTTGTACTCAAAATAAGAACCGACCCTTAATCAAAACAAGGACCTTGCTCTGATCTTTAAAGGGGGAGGGGGAGATAGAATTTCAATTTAAAAAACATTGTAGGTGTTCAGCTCTGCAGGTGATGATTGTGGCCTAAGAAACCCTGTAGGTAGCTACTTGTTTACAGCAGTTTACAAGCTCTGTTGCTGAAGTAGGAAGAAACTTTGCTGTAAAGCTTAGAAGGTTGAGAACGAATGCAGTGGATCTTGTAAGTGTTGAGGAGTTTACAGAATGTGTGTGTAACACCGGGACCCTGTTAGAGGTACTTGTAGGACAAAGGGGCAAAATTCCTTTGTTCAAGTTTATTAGCTGAAAAAGCCAACCAGTGTCAACGAGCAAAGCAGGAGTGTAAGCTGTACATGGAAATAGTCCACCTTGGAAATTCTGTCTGATTAGATTATTATGTCCAGATGAAGAAGCTGACAAGATCCACTGAGGAAGCTGGTGGACACTCTTATCTGATCTCTATGTGTGGACTTTTATGTTCTCAGGGAGTCCCACTCTTGTCAATGAGACTGTGCAAGAGAAAAGGTCCTTCTTCTTTGCAAATCTCTTTGCTGCATCCAGGACCATACAGAGTAGAGCCCCTGTTCTCCAAATACTTAAACATGTGCTTACTTCTTGGCACAAAAGGAAAACGTGCATAAATATTTGCAAGACAGAGCTAAAAGAGGAGCTGGAATGATATACAATCTGTTTACCCTGTTTTTCTCTTTCCTATTTTGCTCATTTATTTTATTAGCGTTTGCCTTTTAGCTGTTTGTTTCATACCCTGTTTACGTCATGTTTTGACAGTTTCAGCACTTTCCTAATATTTTCATTTATAGATTTGTACCCTTTCTGGCTTTGTAGCTCATTTCTAACTCTAATCCTACCTCCTTTTCATGTTTTAAATCTCTTCAGTATTTTCTCTTTCCCTTACTATATGTAAAACATCATGTATCTTTTCATGTCTGGTGCACTAAAGCACACCATATCTACAGAGGACAAGCAATCTAGCTGAGTTAACAGTGAAGCAGCAACTTTAACTCTTGGAATGTCCTGCCTTTTGAGAGTTTGGTTAAAACACAATCTTCATATTACATTAAGGCTAGTTTTGTGTATTTACTTATTTACTCATCTTCTTAACAGAGTTCTTAAATACTAATCCTAGAATCCTTGCACCCACCCCTTACATTTTGATACAGGAGTTCCTGTTGCTTCAGTTGTACAGGATCACAGGTATGAGGTTTAGTTAATGAATAGGTGTCCAGAACATAACAAGAGGTGTTATTTAAACTGAGTGATTTAAGGCTCAGAATAATTTTTTTAATAAGATGTTTTCAAAATTTAATCAAACTTGTATAATTGTCCTCTCAATACAAGTCGCTCCTTGTTTACAATGCGAATCCCATGATTACACGTATAAAGGACAAAAGGCAAACTAATCACAATTCGTACATAAACGCATCTCGCAGTTATAGGACTATTGGAGATTAAAAGGATTCCGAACTCCCAGCAGTTTTAATAACAGGCGTCCAGAGAGAGGGAAAAGGAGAGGGTGCGTACCGAGAGCCCAGGCGCTGCCATGCTCTCAAACTCAAGCTGAGGGGAAAGCAAACACCCCAAGCCCCCACCAGGACAGAGGGGGCACCCTCCCCCAGTGCGATGGCTCTGCTAGAATCCAACATTCTATCATTTGGGATTCTGCTGCTGCGGAGTGAGTAACTGCTATTGCTGCCGCTGTTGCTGTTGCTGATTCAAACACGGTGCCAATTGCTAGTGGATTTGGTTGTGCACATTGCGGGGGAAGTGCCTTTTTGGGGGGTTGTATTTACTTTTGTTTCTTAATCAAAGATCCAGGAAGAGGCGAGATGACAAAGGAAATGTGATCCCATTCGTTGCAGAGGCTCGCGAGAACCAGAGAGGAGGATGGGAGTCTCGCACAGCTTTGCACAGCGGCTCTGCGAGTCTAGAGGGGAGACCGCGGACTGGAGCCAGCCGGTCTGGGGCTGACCCGGAGCGGGAGCAGCGCAGGGCCTAGGGGGCGGCGGGCGAGCAGCGGCTCAGAGCGATGGGGAGAACGCGCCCACTAGGCCAGAGGAGCAGCAAAGCGATCCCCTGCCGACGCTCCCGCAGCGCTGGGGCCAGTTCACACTTGAAGTGGGGGTCAGGAGTGGCGCCCGCGCACTGGAAGAGGCACGTGGTCACCACGTTGTCGAGGCGCCCGCGGTGGTGGTGGGGACACGCAGACTCTGTGTCAGCCTGCCTCCTTCTGGGGACCCGCTACACTGTGGCCACGGCGCTCCCTGGCGGGGGCGCTAAGTAGAGGCAGCCGGGCAGAGTCCGTTGCGCAGTAGCGAATTGGACACGACTCCGCGCGCTCAGCAGTCCGAGGATCCGGCTGGCCGCAGACACCGACTAATCGTCGGTGCCAGCCAGTGATTCGCAGCCCGGCTTCTGCACGAGTCCCTGCTGCTGAGGCGGCCGCCGCCGCCTCCTCCCCCCGCACCCAGGCCGCTTGCAAATGGATTCGTCTCCCGAGGCGGACTTTCAGCGCTGCCTGCTGTGCCAGAAGCTGTACGGCCCGACCTGCCGCCTGCAGGCTCTGCCCTGCTTGCACCCCGTCTGCTGCCAGTGCCTGGAAGCGCAGCGCCTGCCCGCGGCCGCCTTCCCCGCGCCCGAGCTGCGTTGCCCCATCTGCGAGCAGAAGGCCACGCTCTCAGAGCCCTGGGGCATGGACGAGCTGCCCTCCTCCAGCTTCCTCCTCGGCAACCTGCAGGACGTGGTGGGGGCCGCCGCTGAGGAGCAGCACCACAGCGGCCGGGGCCCCACTCCTCCCCCGCGCCAGCAACAGCAGCAGCACCGCTGGTCCAGCAGCGGCTTGTCCCCCGCCGCCGCATCTGCAGCCGCCCCGGCCCCGGTCCCGGCCCCGCTGCTGCCCCGGTGGCCGTACAGCCGGCATGGCGAGCCCCCCTGCAGCTCCTGGAACGAGCACAACGCTGCCAGCTTCGGCTGCCTGGACTTCCCGGAGCTCCTGGGCGACAGCGGCGTGCGGGCTCCCCGGCGTGTCAGCCTCACCATGGACCATTTCATCGAGCGCTTGGGCCGGGCGCCCGACCCCGAGCCGGGCGCCCAGCCAGCCCCGGCCCCCGCCTCCGCCTCCGCCTCCGCCGCCGCCTCCGCGCGCGACGGCATCTTCGCCTTCTTCCTGGACCGGGCCAGCCACTGCCGGCACCACGGCGACGAGGTGAGCCTTGCCGGCGCCTTGGCAACTCAGGGCTGCCTCTTCCTTCCCGCGCGCCCGAGCCCCCTCCTGCCCCCATCCTCTCTGGGAGCTGCCTTCTAACCTCCCCCCCCGCCGGGCTCAGGTGTGCGCCGGCCGCCCGCTCGCCCTTCTCCCCGCTGGGTGCCCTTGCGGGGCGCCGGGTTCCCTCCGCCTGCACCCGGCCAGGGCTCGCCCCAGCCAGCAGGTCCCCTCTTCGCTCCCTTAGGCTGGCGATCGCCGTTAGCCCTTGGAAATATCGCGGGGCGGGTTTCCCATCAGGATGGGCCTGAAAGCCGGGTGAGCGTTAGGTTTCTGGGGAAGAACTTGTGTCCTGGTTGACAGGGAGAATTGCTGGTTTGCTTTCGACTGTCCTGTTCGGGAGGCTTCCCTTCTCAACTGCCCCCTCCTGCCTTAAGCAAAGGGCGGGGGTTAGAGGAGATCTAACCCTTCTACTTTCATTTGGTGTCAGTTGTTTCTAGTCCCCATGAGGGTGGTTTGATTTGTGTAAGAGGGCTAGCTATAAACTTTTACAATCTCATTGGCACTGGACCACTAGAAGACCCACCAATGTTCTCAACAGTTCACTTGGGATTGTAAGGATTTCTATTTCAGTGGAAGAAGTATTGACTTTAGGGATCTAACATCTATTTTTGTTAACCTAAAAGTAGGTGAAAAGTTGTCATGGGGTCCATTTCT
The DNA here is from genome assembly GCF_007399415.2 of Gopherus evgoodei. Taxonomy (NCBI): domain Eukaryota; kingdom Metazoa; phylum Chordata; order Testudines; family Testudinidae; genus Gopherus; species Gopherus evgoodei. Next base: position 2,533,604 of record NW_022060062.1, on the reverse strand, counting down.
TCCTTGAAAAGATGGTGGTGCATTTTTTTAAAATTTTTGTGTTTGTGGTGTGGAAATTAGTACACATAAACAAAGAGTGTGGTTGTGAATCTGCCTTCTGGTCAGACCTATGCGATGGGGAATGTGTATCACTTTTTTTTTTTTTTTTTTTAAAAAGGCAGTGTTGTTGTAGCCCTGTGGGTCCCAGGATATTAGAGACACAAGGTGAGAGAGAGTTTTTATTGGGCCAGCTTCTGTTGGTCTCTCTCACCCACCTTGTCTCATTTACTTTTTTGTGGAGGAGAGGAGTAGTTGGGGAGGGGGTGGGGGACATATGCTTTCCACAGCACACACTGCTTTTATACGCTTAAATAGTTTGAGTAACAGATTCCCCTAAAACTTGAAAGCACATATAGTGAAATTAGAAACAGAGTCTTAAAGAGTTCCTGAATCTCAAGCTTATAGCTGATCAGAATTTTGGAATACATGGTAAGCTGGCTTGAAGGGATGGGGTATCATACACTTTTTTCCAATTTTTTTTTCATATCTATATACTCCGAATGGAATGACAGGAAATTGATAATTGATGTCCCAGTGATGGGATGATATGTGCAGTTATATGTTTAGGATATCTAACTTGGTCTTGGATCTCTTTTACAAACCCTTGTTCTCAGAGGAGAATATCTTAATGTCTGCTCTGGGAATAAGATGCTCTGTGATACAATAAAACCCAATAATAGTTCTTTGACATGAGGTGCTTGTTATACCTTTTTTTCTTTTTAAGAAAGCTCTGTTTTTTAAGAATCCGATTGGTTTTTTTTTGGTTTCCTAAAAACCCAAGGTGGTTGGTCTGTGCTCATCTTGTTTATTCTCAAGCCTCCCCAGGAAAGGGGGTGTAGGGCTGTGGAGGGGAAGATAATATGGGGGAGATAGGCTCCAAGTGGTCCTCCCTAAATGTTTGTTTGAATCACTAGGTGGTGGCAGCGTTTACCTAATCTAAGGTACAAGGGAGAATTTGTGCCTTGGGGAAGTTTTAACCTAAGCTGGTAGAAATCAGCCTAGGGGATCTTTCATGTGGGTCTCCAAATCTGTACCCCAGAGTTGAGAGTAGGGAAGGAACCCTGACACTGGTATTTAAAGAAGATTGGAATGTAGCTCACAATTGGACATTTTCTTCTATAGTGCCAATAAGGTAAACTAATCACCCGAATAAATGATCTCCACTAACAAGCTCAGCACCTTCTCATATTTTACATGCATATAATGTATTTTAAAAATCAATATAGTTTGAAGGTTGCTCCATTGAAAATGTTAAGGACCCACAAACCCAGCTTTACCACTTGTTTATGAGTTAACAGTGGCACTAACTGCCAAATATCCCACAAGTGTAAACTTTCAGGGCCATATTCTCTCTCTTCTCCTCCCCAGGTATGTAGAATCATAAAATCTAGGGCCAGACTGGACTTCAAGAGATCATCAAGTCTGGCCCCTGTGCAGAGACAGGACCAAGTAAACCTAGACCATCCCTTACAAATGTTTGTCCAACTGGTTTTTAAAAACCTCCAATGATGGAGATTCCACAGCTTCCCTTTGTAAGCCTGTTCCAGAACCTAAGTATCCTTATAGTTAAAGTTTTTCCTAATATCTAACCTAAATCTCCCTTGCTGCAGATTAAGCCCATTACTTCTCATCTTACCTTCAGTGGACGTGGACAACAACTGATCATCATCCTCTTTGTAACAGTCCTTAACGTATTTAAAGACTAGTATCAGGTTCTCTCTGTCATCTTTTCTCAAGACTAAACGTGCCCAGTTTTGTAACCTTTCCTCCTAGGCCAGGTTTTCTGAACTTTTCATAATTGTTGTTGCTCTCCTCTGGACAGTCCAATTTGTCCACATCTTTCCTAAAGTGTGATGCCCAGAACTGGATGCAGTACTCCAGCTGAGGTCTCACCTATGCTGAGTAGAATTAACAATTCCCTCCCATGTCTTACATACAGTATTGTTGTTAGTGCATTTTAAAATTAGATTTAGCCTTTTTTGCAGCTTCATGTTGTTGTTAACTCATTCAATTTGTGATCCACTGTACCCCCCAGATCCTTTTCAGCAGTACTACTGCCTAACCAATTATTTCCATTTTGTAGCTGAACATTTGATTTTCACCCTCTTCCTAAGTGTGGTACTTTAACAAAGTGGAGAATATTTAAAAAGAAAATCACTTATTCCTTAACTATCTTTAGAACAGAACAACCTAGTAATAATTACAAAACCAAACAGTAAATCCAGTAAAAATAGTTCATGTGATCCCTAATTATTATTATGATTATTTTTCTTTAATTTAGGAAGAAAGGGATATCTTTATCTCCAATTTTCCTTCTCCACACTACCTGCCCCAAACAAGATGGCTGTTTATTTCTGAGGCTATATTCACAAAGCATTTGTTCTTAAATTGAGCAACTGTGGATGAATGGGCAGCAGTTAATAATGCTACCATGGCTTAGAGGTCATTCCAAAATCCTATCCATTAAATTACAATGTGGCTATCTGCCCCTGCCCTTTCATTATCTGTGTGTCTTCAAGTGGGGCAAAAAATGAAGTTTCAAAGAGGGGGAAAAAAAACAATCTTATGCTTCCTGTCCTTATGGTTTTTAAAAACAAGAAAATAACAATTTAAGTGGAAGGCACCCCCAAATGTTACACCTAGAAAGAACTTTTTGCAAAGCAGCTATATATGTTTGGTTTGGGGGGATGCGATTGAGTGGGGGAGAACTTGAAATCTTTTTGAAACTTGTCTGAGGCAAACATAAAACATAATTCTTTTCTTAAAAATGAGATAAAATGAATACATTTTGTTATGATAGAATACTCTTCTGTAATGGAAGATTAACTTTTTATCCTTCTACAGATTGTGTTTTTACTAATCCAAGATTAGTCATAGTTTTTTAAAATGTATATGATGTCCAATAATCATGATCCAAACCCTTCCGATTTCAGCTGCTACTCCAGAAATGGGAATTGGGGGTGGGGTGACCAAATGTCCCGATTTTACAGGGACAGTCCTGATTGTTGGGTCTTTTTCTTATATAGGCTCCTATTACCCCCCATCCACTATCCTGATTTTTCACACTTGCTGTTTGGTCACCCTGTGTGGGGGGCAGCAGATCAGGAGGGTCTTTTATATGTGGGTCTCTACAAATTTAGTACATATTTGTCTGCTTGAAAGAGAACCCTTATATGTATCTTTCTACTGGAAGAAAAAACTGGAATCTCTGTGGTTTTGGTGCAAGATCTCAACTTGTGCTAAGAGCAGGGGTTCTCAAACTTCATTGCACCGTGACCCCTTTCTGACAAGAAAAATTACATCATGATCCCAGGTGGGGGGACTGAAGCCTGAGCCCACCCAAGCCCCACTGCCCTGGGTGGATGGGAGGACCAAAGCCCCAGGGGACAGGTGGGGAAAGCTGAAGCTCAAGGCTTCAACCCCAGGCCAGGGGGCCTGCAACCTGAGTCCTGCTGCCAAGGGCTGAAGCAAGTTTAAGCCAGTCCTGGCAAGCCCATTCGAAGGGAGTCGCAACCCACTTTGGGGTCACAACCCACTTTGGGGTCCCGACTCACAATTTGAGACCTGGTGATTTAGAAGATTCTAGCAGGTCATCTTGAAGTTGACTACACTCTATCCTCCTCCAGCTGCCTTTCACTGTCTAGTCATCTTTATTGCAGAGTGAACATATGTTGAGGTCTCTGAGGGGGAGATTAGATAAGCTTTTAAAAAAAACAAACAAAAAACTAATTGTAAGAAAGGGTGGTGGAGCTGGAGTAAGCTTGGTCATATTAAGTGGTGGTCCCCCACTGATTCTCTTTCTCTTGTGATTAAATCTACATTGCAAAGCCTATTGATATATCACCTTAGAACAGCGGTCCCCAAACTTTTTTTTCATCACGCCCCCACCCCATCTGCGCTCCCTCACTCCCTCCAAGCTGGGGCCAGAAGTGGGGTCATGGCTCGGGGGGCGGGGGAACACAGACAGGGTATGGGCCTGAGGCTGCAGGTGGGAGCAGAGCCGAGACTGGGGCCCCAGGCATGGGGCGGTATCTGAGGCCTGGGCCCAGGCCAGGAGTGGGGCTGGGTGGCGCTCCCTGGATGGAATGCAAACATGCAAGCAGTTACTGCTAGTGAATATGTACATGATATGACGTATACAGAGTTCCACTCTGGAGTGAATGTGGGTTTGGGATTTAGTTTAGTTTTATTAACCAACATGATTCCATTTGTCTTAAAAATGTGGTCAGTCTAATCTTTTAATTCTGTAACTAACTTACAATGTACAGTTTCTTCCTCCTAATTCCAGCTTCTTCCCAGAAGTTCCACTGACACTGAAAGTGCTGGCTGGCACAGGAGAATTGCCAGAGTTCTTGACTTCGACACCACCTTTGGTGATGATGGCAAGCGTTTGCATTCAGTTTGCCTTGTATGTTCTGTCTTGCAAATAGAGAGGATTGTCCTTGTTTTTTTGCTTGATGTGCCCAGTGCAACAATAGGACAGTAAATTTAAATGGCTCAGTAAGTTTATGCATTGTTTGTATATGCAAGAAAAGTTATCTGAAATGTGCAATAGGCGAAGTACCCAAATGGGTGAGCGTTGGCAGATGGTTTCTGTTCTTGAGAGAAGGGTGGGATGGACATCTTGGTACTGTCTTGTTAAGGGTATGCTTATGTTAATTTTGGATAAAATGTGGTTTGCAGGGTGCTCATGCATAGGGAAGCAGGCTGTTGCTCACCGCCCTAGGAACGTTCTAGAGAAGGTCAGGGGGAGAGGGGCGAGCTCAGCATGTGGAATGGAGAACTATGAGCATGTGGTAAACAACCCCATATGTGGAAAGATTAACTCTTATTGGTTAGAGGTTCATGTTATGTAATTTGTTATGTAAATGCCATGTGCTCTAAAATAGCAAGGGGAGGGGCTGATTTTTTGTACCAGGGGCTGTCCTTTTGTTCACACTGAATAAGGCCTTGTTGAATTGAATCAAATCACATCAAATTGAATCGCATCAGAGTCCCTTGATTCTACCAGCATCAGACTCATTGGGATCCATAAAATCCCAACAATTGGAAAGTATCAGAGGGTAGCCGTGTTAGTCTGGATCTGTAAAAGCAGCAAAGAATCCTGTGGCACCTTATAGACTAACAGACATTTTGGAGCATGAGCTTTCGTGGGTGAATACCCACTTCCTCAGATGCATGTAATGGAAATATCCAGGGGCAGGTATATATATGTGTGCTAGCAAGCAAGCTAGAGATAACGAGGTCAATTCAATCAGGGAAAATGAGGCCCTGTTCTAGCAGTTGAGGTGTGAAAACCAAGAGAGGAGAAACTGGTTCTGTAATTGGCAAGCCATTCACAGTCTTTGTTCAATCCTGAGCTGATGGTGTCAAATTTGCAGATGAACTGAAGCTCAGCAGTTTCTCTTTGAAGTCTGGTCCTGAAGTTTTTTTGCTGCAGGATGGCCACCTTAAGGTCTGCTATAGTGTGGCCAGGGAGGTTGAAGTGCTCTCCTACAGGTTTTTGTATATTGCCATTCCTAATGTCTGATTTGTGTCCATTTATCCTTTTCCGTAGAGACTGTCCAGTTTGGCCGATGTACATAGCAGAGGGGCATTGCTGGCATATGATGGCGTATATTACATTGGTGGATGTGCAGGTGAATGAACCGGTGATGGTGTGGCTGATCTGGTTAGGTCCTGTGATGGTGTCGCTGGTGTAGATATGTGGGCAGAGTTGGCATCGAGGTTTGTTGCATGGAATGGTTCCTGAGCTAGAGTTATTATGGTGTGGTGTGCAGTTACTGGTGAGAATATGTTTCAGGTTGGCAGGTTGTCTGTGGGCAAGGATTGGCCTGCCACCCAAGGCCTGTGAAAGTGTGGGATCATTGTCCAGGATGGGTTGTAGATCCTTGATGATGCGTTGGAGGGGTTTTAGCTGGGGGCTGTATGTGATGGCCAGTGGAGTCCTGTTGGTTTCTCTCTTGGGTTTGTCTTGCAGTAGGAGGCTTCTGGGTACACGTCTGGCTCTGTTGATCTGTTTCCTTATTTCCTCATGCGGGTATTGTAGTTTTGAGAATGCTTGGTGGAGATTTTGTAGGTGTTGGTCTCTGTCTGAGGGGTTAGAGCAGATGTGGTTGTACCTCAGTGCTTGGCTGTAGACAATGGATCGTGTGATGTGCCCGGGATGGAAGCTGGAGGCATGAAGGTAGGCATAGCGGTCGGTGGGTTTTCGATATAGGGTGGTGTTAATGTGACCATCACTTATTTGCACTGTGGTGTCAAGAAAGTGGACCTCCCGTGTAGATTGGTCCTGGCTGAGGTTGATGGTGGGGTGGAAGCTGTTGAAATCATGGTGGAATTTTTCCAGAGTCTCCTTCCCATGGGTCCAGATGATGAAGATGTCATCAATGTAGCGTAGATAGAGAAGGGGTGTGAGTGGACGAGAGCTGAGGAAGCGTTGTTCCAGGTCGGCCATGAAGATATTGGCATATTGTGGGCCATGCGGGTGCTCATAGCAGTGCCACTGATCTGGAGATATATATTGTCATCAAATTTGAAATAGTTGTGTGTAAGTATAAAGGCACAGAGCTGAGCAGCCAGTTGTGCTGTGGCATCATCAGGGATAGTGTTCCTGACAGCTTGTATTCCATCTGTGTGTGGGATGTTTGTGTAGAGAGCCTCTACATCCATAGTGGCTAGGATGGTGTTTTCTGGAAGGTCACCAATGCATTGTATTTTCCTCAGGAAATCAGTGGTGTCGCGGAGATAGCTGGGAGTGCTGGTGGCATAGGGTCTGAGTAGAGAGTCCATATATCCAGACAGTCCTTCAGTGAGAGTGCCAATGCCCGAGATGATGGGGCGTCCAGGATTTCCGGGTTTGTGGATCTTGGGTAGTAGATAGAATGCCCTCTACACGGGAGGTCCACTTTCTTGACACCACAGTTCAAATAAGTGATGGTCACATTAACACCACCCTATATCGAAAACCCACCGACCGCTATGCCTACCTTCATGCCTCCAGCTTCCATCCCGGGCACATCACACGATCTATTGTCTACAGCCAAGCACTGAGGTACAACCGCATCTGCTCTAACCCCTCAGACAGAGACCAACACCTACAAAATCTCCACCAAGCATTCTCAAAACTACAATACCCGCATGAGGAAATAAGGAAACAGATCAACAGAGCCAGACGTGTACCCAGAAGCCTCCTACTGCAAGACAAACCCAAGAGAGAAACCAACAGGACTCCACTGGCCATCACATACAGCCCCCAGCTAAAACCCCTCCAACGCATCATCAAGGATCTACAACCCATCCTGGACAATGATCCCACACTTTCACAGGCCTTGGGTGGCAGGCCTATCCTTGCCCACAGACAACCTGCCAACCTGAAACATATTCTCACCAGTAACTGCACACCACACCATAATAACTCTAGCTCAGGAACCATTCCATGCAACAAACCTCGATGCCAACTCTGCCCACATATCTACACCAGCGACACCATCACAGGACCTAACCAGATCAGCCACACCATCACCGGTTCATTCACCTGCACATCCACCAATGTAATATACGCCATCATATGCCAGCAATGCCCCTCTGCTATGTACATCGGCCAAACTGGACAGTCTCTACGGAAAAGGATAAATGGACACAAATCAGACATTAGGAATGGCAATATACAAAAACCTGTAGGAGAGCACTTCAACCTCCCTGGCCACACTATAGCAGACCTTAAGGTGGCCATCCTGCAGCAAAAAAACTTCAGGACCAGACTTCAAAGAGAAACTGCTGAGCTTCAGTTCATCTGCAAATTTGACACCATCAGCTCAGGATTGAACAAAGACTGTGAATGGCTTGCCAATTACAGAACCAGTTTCTCCTCTCTTGGTTTTCACACCTCAACTGCTAGAACAGGGCCTCATCCTCCCTGATTGAACTGACCTCATTATCTCTAGCTTGCTTGCTTGCTAGCACACATATATATACCTGCCCCTGGATATTTCCATTACATGCATCTGAGGAAGTGGGTATTCACCCACGAAAGCTCATGCTCCAAAACGTCTGTTAGTCTATAAGGTGCCACAGGATTCTTTGCTGCTTTAACAATTGGAAAGAAAACAATAACACATCTATTTTATTCTTGTCCACGTATGAGTGGCTACTTACAAGAGGGATCGCTTTTCCTCTATAGAAGCTGTTGTGAATACTTGGCTTACTACCCATAATATCACCTCTTATGGTTAAGATACTTATTTTCTTCTGTGGGTGGCTTAGTGTGTCATGGGGGAAAAAATGATGTGTCCTTTTCCAGGTGCTGCATTTCTTCTGTGACACTTGTTCTGTCCCCATCTGCTGGGAATGCACCACGGGACCACATGTGGGTCATAACTTTCTGTACCTCCAAGGTGCCCTCCAGGATTCCGGAACCCTCACCATTCAACTGCTAGGAGATGCTCAGCAAGGACTCCAGGCTATTCAGGTAAGTCACTCACGTGACTAAGAGAATGTTCCCTTTTGTGTACCACCAGCTGTGTCTGCTTCTCCAATGTTCCTTGTGTGTGAAGGGCAAAAAGCTGTCCCCTGTTCTCTACCCCACCCTCTCCCTTTAAAGGAAATGCCAGCACACTATTCACATGGATCTTTCTTGCATCCTCCTTTCATAAATAGGGACATCATGCTGTTTCCACGTGAGACTGTACAATTTGACTTGTAACTTGTAGGCTCAAAGTTCTGCTCTTGTAAAGCTATCTTGGTTTGGAGGTGGCACATGCCTCATTGCTGCTGTATAGCTGCCAACAACTATCTCCAGCTTTTCAGAACAGGGACTGTCTCTTAGTATGGCTCTGTCCAGTGCCTAGCACAATGGGTCCCCAAGCATGGTTGGGAGTTTTGGGCAGTGCCACATGACTAGTAGTAAACGTCAGCTATTTGGATTAGAATGATCAGAATAGGAACGCAGATGAATTTAAGCAGAGTGTGGGTGAAGGCATTTCTGCATTCAAGGATCATAAAGCATTTTGTAAGAAAAGTGGAATGCAGCAGCGCACAACAAATCTAAATACGGGAGAAGGATGGAAGAAAATTACCATGCCTCTTCAAACTACAGGAACCGTTTTGGTAAGCAGAAAGGAATTTGGCCAGATACACAGGTAAGGACCCAATTCAGCCATCCTTACTCTCTCTGGGTAATACCTGACTGCAGATAATCCTGCTGATGTCAGTAGAACTTCTTGCCAAGTAAAGTACTGGTTAGCCTGAGACACATGACAGAATCAGGCCCTAAACTACTATCTTCTCCTGAGCTGTAATAAGTAACACATCACTTATACAGCACTGCCCACTTTCAAAGCTCTTCAAATATTAATCTCATAACACCCTTGTAGGCAGTTTAGCCAAACTCAAACATTGACAAGTCCTAAATCAGACCTTAAACCAGATCTTAATAAACCAGACTCTCAAAACAATCAAGAGATTCAGCAATTCTTGGTAGTTGTATTTTATTTGCTCCATCTTACAGATGGTGATACCGAGGCTCTGAGAATAAGTTGAATTTTTCAAAGATGGTCTCCATTTAAATGCTTAATTTTAGACACCTAGAACATGATTATCAGAGGTGCTGAAAACCTACAGTGTGTAAGTGTCACGGAGTCACTGGGCGATGCTCTGGAACTGCTCCCCACCAAGCCAGTCTGGACTTTGAGGAGCCTCCTCTCCCTTGGAGCAGACTTGTTCAGGACAAGACGCTCACACGGCTTCTCCTCCTGGGTCTCTCCTTGGAGCATTCAGCATCCTCTGCCCCTCCGTGCGCTTCCCACAGCGAGTCCACCCCAGCGGTGTCCTGGGGAAGCCACCGGGTTCTGCACCCCCACTTTGCAGTCAGACGTGACTCTCAGCCAGCCAGTAACACAGAGGTTTATTCGATGACAGGAACAGGGTCTAAAACAGAGCTTGTAGGTACAGCGAACCGGACCCCTCGGCTGGGTCCATTCTGGGGGTCAGTGAGCCAGACCCCCACGTCTGCCCTCAGCCAGCTCCAAACTAACAACCGCTCCCAGCCCCTCCTCTCTGCTCAGCCCCTTTCCCGGGCCAGGAGGTCACCTGATCCCTTTGTCTCCAACACCTTCAGCTGGCACCTTTGCAGGGGAGAGGCCCAGGCCATCAGTTGCTAGGAGACAGAGGGTCAGGCATTTAGGTGCACTGGCCCTTGGCTCTGCCAGATACTTAAGAACTGCCATGGGGACACTGAGGCACCAACACAGTATTCAGAGAAAACATTAAGAACTTTCCCAGTTCGTCACATCTCTCCCCCCTTTGAGACCGAACTGAGCGAGGTCACTCCAGCCAGTGACCTGGGGAAGTTCGAACCCACCAAGGTTCCCATGGATGCCCCAGCATCTCTCCCATCCCTTGGTGTGAGTTACACCAGGACAGTCCAATCTTATGCCCTCCCTTAGGTCGGGTGTGCTTGATGGCACTTGCAGGCCGCATGTGGGAAGGTTTATGCAGCCCACACCCTTTGCCACCCCAGTACCCCTGGGCTTCAAGCTGGGATTGGGTCTTTTCCCAGCACTCTGGTCTGTGATTCGGGCTCCCTTGGTTAAGAGCCCCCATCTTGGCCTTTGCCAGCTCTGGGCTTGGGCAGCCGCTTCCCACTTTGTGGCCCAGACACAACACCTCTGCCGTCCCCCCTTGCACTTTCCAGCTTTTACCATCAGTCCCACCTCCTTGAGGCAGCCCAGCCCCCTCTTCACCTGGGACACCTGTTCCTCCCAGGTCTGGCTAAAGATTCACATGTTATCAGTGTCTGCCAGGGCCAAGTTCTCCATCCCTCTCAGCTTGTCTAGAATCTCCCCAGGCCTAGGCATGGGGTCAGCATCGGACACTGTGATGGCTTTAAGCTTCTGATAGCCCCCATAAAACCAGATCATCCTGTCTCGCTTGGGGATCAGCCCCACGGGTGAGGCCCATGGGCTGTAAAATGGCTGGATCCCATCTAAAGCCAGCATGTCCCTGACCTCTCTCTCCAGGTTCTGGGCTGCTTTCCCAGTGACTCTGAATGGGGAACACCTGATGGGGAGATTGTCTCCCACCTCAGGGAAGAGATCCCCCCGGGGGTCTTCCCCCTTCTCCATCCAATCTTCCCCCTTCAGGTCCAGGGGTCCCCTCACTCTCCTCCCATCCAGCAGCTTGAACGGGAAGAACCCTGTGGATTCCTGGGGTATCACCAGCTGCCTCCCGATTCCCCCCAGTTCTACTTCCCCTTGGGGAGCCCATTCCCGGTACAGGAATCCCTCCTCCTGCAGGACTCTGTCCCTGCAGCCTTCCCCAAGGGGGTTTGCAGTGCTGTGGCCAGCAAGTTCTCTCAGCTTCTCCAAGGAGGGATCCCTCTGCAGCTCAGTCTGGGATTCAGCGGCTGGGGCAGGGAGTGGGACCTGTTCCCTCTCGCTGGCTGGGCCTGGCGTCACAGCCCCCCCTGAGCCCTGTCCCTGGTAGCTCCCTCCCTGCTGTGTAATCACTTCCCAGCAGCACGTCTGGACCAGGCAAACCTGTTTGGCAGCTGACCTGCCCTGCCCGGGTGTTTCCCCACTCAGCTGGGGTCTCAGCTCCCCCCGTGCTCAGCGCTGCCCTTGGTGTCCCAGTGGGGGCAGGCAGTGAGCTCTCTGCTCTGGTCACAGCATTAGAGCCAGTGTGAGCCCCCTCTCTGGTGTGCAGGGGGGCGGGGAGCATCTCTCCCTCCCACTCAGCCCCAGGGGGCTGGTTACAGGTAGGCAGGTATCCTGAGCCCAGCAGCCCCTCCCCCCTGCCAGCCAGGTTATTTGCATTTTCACTGATCATTTTCATCCTAGCCAATTGGTTCCCTGGATTTGAATTCAAACCCTCGGCCGTTACAGGAGCGGGGCCTGGATCCTGTCCCATGGGGAGACAGTCACCCCTCAACAGGGCCTCCGGGCCGATATCCTGGAGAACCCCAACTACCAGCCAGCCCGACCCCTCCTGGGTCTGCACAGGGATCTGGGCCATAGGCAGAGCGAGGGGCTTCACCCCAGGGAACTTCACCCAGGTCCCACAATCCCTCAGCATCTGGGGCTGCACCACCACAGTTCTCTCTGTCCCAGGGTCTCGCCCCCGCAGGCGTGTTTCCCCACTGACCCCTGGGCAGCTCCCTATGTCTCTCCGCTCCACCATCGCCAGTCCATGCTGCTGCTGCTTCTTCTGCAGCTTTTCCTCAGGCTCTTGCTTTCTTTCACGGTCCTCTCGCTCTCTCGGGCTCTGCTCCCATCCCATCCGTCTCCAATCTCCTGATGGGGAACCCAATTGTGAAGACCCTCGTCTGATTGGGGACCAGACTCCCGGGGATGCCTGGCTGATGCTCCAGCTGCTCTCAGATCCTCTTGTAGCCCCATTTGGGCCAGGAATCTGCTCCTCAGAGCGGTGCTTCTCCTTCAACTGCACGATTAACTGTGCCTTGGTGAATTTCCCCATGTGTAACCCTTTCTTTGTGCACAGGATCACAATGTCCTTCTTAAGGAGATGGTGATAGGCCATCACTTCACCATTCCCAAGTGGCTCTGGACTCACAGGCCTGTGTGCTATGGCTCCCCCATGGTTTCCAGGAAGAACCCCTGGTGTGCCAGCCCTTCTTGTGATTACCACCTTTTTGCCAGGGTCGAGCTGCAGACTCCTCAGCCCCTGGGACTGCTCCTGCAATCCCCAGGGGAACCCTGCTACTGCAAAGATCCTTCTCTCTCCCAAGGTCGAGCGGCAAGCTCCTCCGCCCCTGAGACTGCTCGCTGCAGTCCTCAGGGGGACCCTGTTACTCCAACAGTCCTTCTCGCTGGTCACACACTCCCAGAGGTTAACCGCCCCCTGAAACCGTCCCACTCTGAGCCTTCAGCACGCCTGGTCCTCATTATCCCTCCTTTGTTTTACTGCTCCCCAGTCACTTACTGCAAGCAGCGCCATTCACGGGGTGCAGTACATCCCACCGCTACCACCAGTTGTCACGGAGTCACTGGGCGATGCTCTGGAACTGCTCCCCACCAAGCCAGTCTGGACTTTGAGGAGCCTCCTCTCCCTTGGAGCAGACTTGTTCAGGACAAGACGCTCACACGGCTTCTCCTCCTGGGTCTCTCCTTGGAGCATTCAGCATCCTCTGCCCCTCCGTGCGCTTCCCACAGCGAGTCCACCCCAGCGGTGTCCTGGGGAAGCCACCGGGTTCTGCACCCCCACTTTGCAGTCAGACGTGACTCTCAGCCAGCCAGTAACACAGAGGTTTATTCGATGACAGGAACAGGGTCTAAAACAGAGCTTGTAGGTACAGCGAACCGGACCCCTCGGCTGGGTCCATTCTGGGGGTCAGTGAGCCAGACCCCCACGTCTGCCCTCAGCCAGCTCCAAACTAACAACTGCTCCCAGCCCCTCCTCTCTGCTCAGCCCCTTTCCCGGGCCAGGAGGTCACCTGATCCCTTTGTCTCCAACACCTTCAGCTGGCACCTTTGCAGGGGAGAGGCCCAGGCCATCAGTTGCTAGGAGACAGAGGGTCAGGCATTTAGGTGCACTGGCCCTTGGCTCTGCCAGATACTTAAGAACTGCCATGGGGACACTGAGGCACCAACACAGTATTCAGAGAAAACATTAAGAACTTTCCCAGTTCGTCACAGTAAGTGAGACTGCAGTTGGAACTGTTGATGCTCAGGACCCTCTGAAAATCAGTCCCTAGATTTTTGCCATCGGGCATCTGAAATCCTCAAAGCACAAACTTTGATGAATGCCATGAATTAGTAGCAGAGCTGGGATTATCATTTTACATTCTGATTCCAAGTCTCTCAGCCTTTGCAGTAAACCTGCTATATTTCCTTCTAGAGATCATGCTCTTGCCTAAAATACCAAGGGCAGCTCCGCTCCCAACTCAGACCTGGGCAGTGTGAGTGCCACTAAAAATCAGTTCACGTGCTGCCTTCGGCACATGCGCCATAGGCTGCCTACCCCTGGCCTAGGCAATCCCTTAGTTGCCTTTGCTGTGGTGTTTGACAGTAATAGGCCTGGGTCATTAGCAGAACACAGAGGTGGTAGGCAGGGCCATTAGGGCAATGCCTTTTTATCTTACTGAAATAAATTGAGGGGATTGCCTGTTGGCAAGGTAATAAGTAGCACCCAGCTGGGGAGCAGATGTACTGGAGTATGACCACCTAACACTTAAGAACTTGAAAGGAATCTAGAAATATCATAAGCAAAACAGATCAGTCTCCCCATCCCCCTTTCTCCAACTCACCAGTGAGTCTGGAAGGCTACCCTAAATCTTTGCATGCTTATCTTGCATTAGTAGGAATGTAATGGTTGAGAGGCGTGGAACAGTACACTAGTTGGTGGGGTTTGGGGGGAGAAAGGGATTTATTTATTTATTAGCTGGCATTGATGTCTTAGGTCGGCGGACATAAATTTTAAATCTGAAAACTCTAAAATGCTGCTGCCAATCCCTTGATGGAATAAAAGGAGACTGATTTTTCAGGACAGTACTGGACAATACAGTTGCTAACTTTTTTTCAATTTGATATAACACACCAGTAATTATAATTTGCTAGAGAATTGTCTGCACCACTGCTGCTGCTGCTGCTGAACTGATTTGAGTGCTAATGTAGGCAAGACAGCATTTGTTCCCCAGCCTTGTTTCCTAGACTTACTCTGAGCTGTGTCAAATGACAAAGGGATGAAAATGTTGGTGCCCTGTCACATCTAGTGCTCTCACCAGTGAAGCTGCATAGTAAATACCCCCCCCCCCAAAGTCCAATATCCTCAAGGCCTGCTGGCTGTATCTTTTTTCACCACTGTTTCTACACTTCTCCTTAAACTGTCTTTTTTGCCAGGTCCTGCCTTGTGCAGGCTTTGCACTAGTATTATCCTAGTGACTATGTAAGAAATGGGCCTTTAGTTCTAAGTTTTCAGATGCCACGTGCTTGTGTGTGCGCTGTAAAATGGCCCTGAAAACAATAGCGATAAACTTTATTATTGGTCAGCCTGTATTTGGTCCCAAATACAACTTTTTTTGGCAGACCGGAGCACCTTATAAAGCCTAGGACAAATAGAAACATGTCGACAATTTACAAATCCACTTGAACCGCTTATTTTTTAACTTCCATCCCCATGCACTGAGAACCTGAAACTGACACTGATTTTGCCAGTGAAACCGGCTTGGTTTTTTTTGTTGCCCAAGTTAAAAGAAATGTAAAACTGTAAACACTATAAATAGCGTCAGGTCAAACAGATTTACTCAAATCACTCTTAGATTTAAGATTTTATTTATAAAGTGGTAGAAATGTTTGTTTATCACATGTAATTTTTGGTTGATTGAATTCCTTGAATTAAAATTTTGGGGTGGGAAGAGTGTCAGGAAAAATTAATGTTGCTTATGTTGGCATTTCTGCAAATTGCTCATAGCTAAACATTTTTGGGAAAAGCTTATATATAAAAATTGCAAACCAAAGTTGTCTACTTTCTGCTGTAAAAATGGAGCTTTGTTGCTATTTCTAGTCTACCAATTTTCTTGCCTTTTAGCCTTATTTCCATCAAAACTCCTTGTTTTTGCTTTAGTCCCCTTTACTTCACCTCCCCTCCCAACTCAGAACAGTTCCCCCTCCCCTCATTTTTTTCCCCATCTGACTGGTCTCTGGCCTAGTCTATGTTGAAAACTTGAACCTGCTGAATTAGGTCGATTTTTAGGAATAGTTTTTAGTTTAATCCCAGTAAATGTGGAGCAGAGACAGATTGATACATCTCTGGGTAGTCAGTTTTTACTCTGGGGAATATCACTGTATAGGGGTTGGAGCAGGACCACACTGGAAGCAGTGCGAACATCCCAAATGCCAGCAAAGCATTGGAGCTTTCAGTTTTACCTTAATTTGACAAAGTATTCAAAACCAAAACAAACCCAGAAACACAACTTGTCACTAGTTGCTATATATAGCATCTTTGCTATTTTAACCCATCTGTTTTAGCTTCAGGCCTTACCACTTGCAGATTAGATTTAAACTCATAAAGGTACCCTCTTTCACACTGTCTCCCATTGTTCCCAATAGTCATGGTACCAAAGTTCACTCACTAAGGGCTTGTCTACATTGGCACTGGCATAGGTCTCACCCCCACTCTGAACTTTAGGGTACAGATGTGGGGACCTGCATGAACACCTCTAAGCTTAACTACCAGCTTAGATCTGGTCTCGCTGCCACCATCCAGATGTCTGAGTCATCTGGAAAACTTGTCTTCTCCCCCAAAAACCTTCCCCTGCCGGGGTAGCCTTGAGAGACTCCTCCACCAATCCCTGGTGAGTCCAGATCCAATTCCCTTGGATCTAAGAAACAGGGGAAAATAATCAATCAAGGTCTTAAGAAGAAGGCTTTTAATTAAAGAAAAGTAAAAAAAAAAAAAAACCTCTGGGAGACAGCATACAAGCTGATGTCACAGACAACAGATTTAGAACACAGGATGTTCCCCTGGGCAAAAAACATTAGTACATGCAAGAATACCCAATTTTGATTATTCTTCTAATTGCACAAAGATAAGTTATAAAAGAAAATAAATTTACTACTATGATAAGAGGCAGGTTCCTTGATCTTTTTTCACTTTGGCTGAAACTGACCAAAACAAAGGAAACTTTCCTCCTTCCTTTTGAAACATCTTGTTCCCCCATTGGTTCCTCTGGTCAGGTGTCAGCTAGGCTACGTGAACTTCTTACCCTTTGTAGGTAAGGTGGAGGGTACATATCTGTAGTTCACAGAATAAACACATTGCAACGGGTGTTGTTGTAATCCTCCCTAAAACAAGCATTACTAATTCAGGAAATTCAGAGTTAGGGTCAAGGTGTAAATTTAAAAAAAAATGTAAACATATTAAAATTTGGAAATGCTGTAGTAAAGGCACTTAGAAAACGTTGTGACCACAAGTCAAAAATGAGAAATGAAAATTTTTTTAGAAGCCAGTTGAATTTAATCCAGACCAGCGAATACCATAATATACTAATGATAATTGTAGATTTGTTTTGCATGATATCATAGGCTAGAATTGAAGTTACTTGCAAATGCACGGTTAAGACACCTATACCTTAACTTGTTTGGATTCCTTCTAAGTTTCCTGGTCTTGCAATGCTTTTTGTGGTGATAATTGTGACATCCTTGTAAGGATTTTACTCTTGAATTACTGATCCATACTTTCAACCTTAACTCTATTTAATGTATTTTTTATATTCATAGATAACATCTACATTAGCCAGATCCTTAACTTATGTAAACTGGTATAGCTACATTAATTTCAGTGGACCTGTGCAGATTTACAACAGCGGAGTATCTGGCTCTTGAGTGTCACATATGATTCAAAAGGGACTGGAGCAAATCCCTGTCTTTGAAAGATGCAAATTGTTTTCATGTAGTTTCTCAGTGGGATTACCAGGTAATCCTTTTATGTAGATTTTAAATGGCATATCTCTGTCATATCTTGGAACAATAGGGAAAGAATGATTCTAAAAAGTCAGTCATTTTTATGCAGCTGATATAAAAAAATAAATCAAGATGGAACTGTTTTTTTGGAAATTTATGCCAGCATTTGGCTTAGTTTCTAGCTTCTAGTATATTGATTGGAAAGAAGTAACAACTTGGTGCAGCATAATTTGTTATAGCATTTTATAGTGATTGGATACTGTTTTCTTCATATATTCGTCTTGCCTCCTAAAGAGTGGAAAACAGATGTGCTCTGAGCTGCATGTTTGAATAATCCTAATGGTTCGTAAGCAGCTCTCTAATGTTCCTTTTGTCTTTAAAGAAATGCACCTCTTTTACTTTAAGTGTCAATCAGTTTCTAGTTTCTTCCGCCATCCAGCTGTGGCACCCTTGCCTTTATAGCATGATGAATGTAACTGATAACACCCCTTTAATATCAAGACATCTCTGAAGTCCTAGTCCCATGGTCTCTGAAGTGTGACAGTACTAGCCTATCTCCTATTAAATTGCAGAATGCATTTCCTCAATGTATGCAATCCAATCAGAAGATGAACTTCTCGGCTAGAGCCTGGAGTGTCCTTGAATCCCTCTGTCATAACTAAAAAGGGAAGGGAACAGCCCTCCTGTGTACAATACTATAAAATCCCTCATGACCAGAGATACCAAAATCCTTTTACCTGTAAAGGGTCAGAAAGCTCAGGAAACCTGGCTGACACCTGAGCCAAAGGACCAATAAGGGGACAAGATACTTTCAAATCTTGGTGGGGGGGAGATTTTTGTTTGTGCTCTTTGTTTTGGGGGTTGTTCGCTCTTGGGACTAAGAAGGACCAGACATCAATCCATGCTCTCTAAATCTTTCTGAACCAGTCTCTCATGTTTCAAACTTGTAAGTAACAGCCAGGCAAGGCGTGTTAGTTTTATTTTTGTTTTCTCAACTTGTAAATGTTCCTTTTTGCTGAAAGGATTTTACCTCTGTTTGCTGTAATTTTGAACCTAAGGCTAGGGGGGGTTCCTCTGGCCTGTATGAATCTGATTACCCTGAAAAGTTATTTTCCACCCTGATTTTACAGAGATGATTTTTACCAATTGGATCTGGACTCACCAGGAATTGGTGGGGGAAAGGAGGGAGGATGGTTAAATTCTCCTTGTGTTAAGATCCAAGAGGTTGGATCAGTGTTCACTAGGAACTTGGTGAAGTCTCTCAAGACTATGCAGAAAAGGAAGCTAGTATTTTCCAGATAACTCAGAAATCTGGATGGTGGCAGCGACACCAGATCTAAGCTGGTAGTTAAGCTTAGAGGTGTTCATGCAGATCCCCACATCTGTACCCTAAAGTTCAGAGTGGGGAAGGAACCTTGACAGCTTCTGATCTCTGTTTACTGTTCCCCCTTTTTGTGGCAGTTCCACTCTGGCTATGGAATATAGGAACTGGTTGAGCAGGTCTGGGTCTGTTGTCTCACCTTGGAACGTTTGATTCAAGTATTACACATTGGTTTCCTGAGTCCAGATCCTGCCTCTAACTATGTTTGTATATGCTAGGGTGTTTGTGTAGCACAAGTGCTTTGAAAATGTCAAATGTTGTCTGTTTTAAATACTGTACTAAGTAATTATGCCTATTAATAATAAACTGAAAAATTACATATCCTCTTAAAAGCTCCCAGGTACTTGGAGAATAAAGACTGTCCCAATAGAAGCAATTGCAGTATATATAATATGTGCTTTGAAATCTGAAAGTATGAAGAGTACAGTATGCCCGACTTTTCCTCCGCTACTAGAGTTCTGTACACTTTGCACAGTTGCTACTATACAAGTGGGCTTGTGTCCGATCAGAGAGCTGGCAGGGCAGCAATAGCTCAATGATTAGAAGTGTTTCAGTGCTACAGCCATCCTTCATTGAGACCAGGGGTAGGCAAGCTATGGCACGCGTACCAAAGACGGCACTTGAGCTGATTTTCAGTGGCACTCACATTGCCTGGATCCTGGCCACCGGTCCGGGGGGCTCTGCATTTTAATTTAATTTTAAATGAAGCTTCTTAAACATTTTAAGAAAAACCTTATTTACTTTGCATACAATAATAGTTTAGTTCTATATTATAGACTTATAGAAAGAGACTTTCTAAAAATGTTAAAATGCATGACTGGCACGCAAAACCTTAAATTAAGTGACTAAATGAAAACTCGAAACGCCACTTCTGAAAGGTTGCTAATCCCTGATTGAGACTATTCTCACTTCCACAGTCAGCTGGGGTTTTGGAGTGACTACTTTTGACACATGCATACGTTTTATTTGTATGTGGTGTATTTTAAGGTTCAGGCGATGAAAACAGGAATGAAAAGACAACAGAGGCTGAGGCAGGTCAAATCCTGAAAGATCAGTCTTTGTCTTTGAGCACTACATTTTCATCTTCTAGGTAGGTCACTCCAAAAGAACTAGGAACAATCAATAAATAGTACAACTCAGTAAATGTGATTTTGGGACTCTCTATAGGAGCATATGTGTTCTATGGATCAATATCCAATCACAAATGGAGCCTATTCTTTTGTGGCCTTAACAGTAGAGTATTCCTGAGGTACTTACTGAAAACCAAGCTGAGAAAACGGATACCTGAACCAAAGACAGGTTTGAAAATGGACTGAACTGTGATTTCTAGAGAAGATGGAAGTGTCAAAACGATGGTGTGACGAACTGGGAAAGTTCTTAATGTTTTCTCTGAATACTGTATTGGTGCCTCAGTGTCCCCATGGCAGTTCTTAAGTATCTGGCAGAGCCAAGGGCCAGTGCACCTAAATGCCTGACCCTCTGTCTCCTAGCAACTGATGGCCTGGGCCCCTCCTCTGCAAAGGTGCCAGCTGAAGGTGTTGGAGACAAAGGGATCAGGTGACCTCCTGGCCCGGGAAAGGAGCTGAGCAGAGAGGAGGGGCTGGGAGGGGTTGTTAGTCTGGAGCTGGCTGGGGTCAAGGGTGGAGGGCAGACCTGGGGGTCTGGCTCACTGCCCCCCAGAATGGACCCAGCCGAGGGGTCCGGTTCGCTGTATCTACAAGCTCTGTTTTAGACCCTGTTCCTGTCATCGAATAAACCTCTGTTTTACTGGCTGGCTGAGAGTCACGTCTGACTGCAAAGTGGGGGTGCAGAACCCGGTGGCTTCCCCAGGACCCCGCTGGGGTGGACTCGCTGTGGGAAGCGCATGGAGGGGCAGAGGATGCTGAATGCTCCAAGGAGAGACCCAGGAGGTGAAGCTGTGTGAGCTTCTTGCCCTGAACAAGTCTGCTCCAAGGGAAAGGAAGCTCCTCAAAGTCCTGACTGGCTTGGTGGGGAGCAGTTCCAGAGCATTGCCCGGTGACTCCGTGACAGATGGATAGCAGAATTTGGAAGTCTGTGGAGAGCCAGGAGAGTTTGCTTCAGATAGAGTTAAAAAGATTTCTACTTGAACTGGATAATTAGACTACAAAATCAGCCTTGATTGTGTGGAGGATTCATTTTGTCTTGGATTTGTTCCTTGACTATCTTGAGGAAAGGTACCCTATTGGAGGAAAATACAAAGATCCACATTTATCTTAATTATACACTGTGTTTAAACAGCATCAACAACAACAACAACAAAACCCACAAGGCTCCTAGCAATATTAAAGTGACAGTTTAAAAAATGAGATTTCCTCTTGCTGTAGCTGGAGAAGCTCAAGTTCAATTTCAGAAACACTCACCTTTTCACTGCAGCGGAGGAAGCTGATAAGTATTTAGATTACTTGGCCAATGGTGGGTGAGGTAGAAGATGTGCAAAATGAATTGCTCACCTCAGACTAGGACTGAATTAATCTGGGTCTGTCTCCACAGCTTCACAGGAGAGTTATGGATGCCTTCTGCTGAGCACCTGCTTTCAGAGCCTCTTTAGTTTTATTGTTTGTTTGTTTGTTTAAATGTAAAACTGGAATCATCTTTTTCTAAACTGTATTCATTTGGCTAATGCAGCTTACAACTGAGCTGGTTCTTAGTTCTCAGAGGCCATTTGGAAGGCTGTCTAAAGCAGACTCCTAAGAGGAAGTAGAACTTTCTTCTCATCTAACCCACATATTCCAGCCCTTTCATTGAAGGGGACCTCTGTCTTGCTTCTGTGAGAGAGCTCACAGACAAGCAGACTGTGATTACAGGAATAAAAATGGGCTGCTTCCATCTCCATGCATCTTTCTCAGAATCCTCCTCATCACGCCATTCTCTCTGAGGCTGTAGTTCCCTGACCTAATCTACTGAGCCACAGAATCTCCACTGTTCCTACCACACAGAATATTTGTTAACTTGGTCCAAGTTATCCAGGCTTTAAGAGACCAAATTTAGGTGCCTGGAACTTTAATACCCCCCTCTTTTTGTTTTTGTTTTGTTTTTGTTTCCCGTTTCCTTTTTAATGTAACTTCCTCTCTCCTCTTATCAAGGAGATTGTCTACCAGTCAGGAATATTGCTCCCCTTGTCTTAAATTTAGGCGTTACCCATACTTATAAGCAGATTATAGAGTTCTAGCATGACATTCTTTTACTGAAAATGACATTCTTAAGTTCGTAACCCAAGTCAGATTTGATCCAGATGTCCTAAGATTCTATAAACATCTTCCCTACCACCCCATCCAATGACTGTTACCACGAGACTCTCTATACCTAGTTTGAAGCCCTTACTAGCTAGATAGCTACTTACAACACTTTTTCTCTAGTCTGTTATGAGGATTGCATTTCAGAGGATTATTAGCCTCAGCTGCCAAAACATAGATTCATTAGACTCTAGGACTGGAAGAGGCCTTGAGAGGTCATCAAGTCCAGTCCCCTGCCCTCATGGCAAGACCAAATACTGTCTATACATCTCTGATAGACATTTATCTAACCTACTTTTCAATATCTCCAGAGATGGAGATTCCACAGCCTCCCTAGGCAGTTTATTCCAATGTTTAACCACCCTGAAAGTTAGGAACTTTTTCCTAATGTCCAACCTAAACCTCCCTTGCTGCAGTTTAAGCCCATTGCTTCTTGCTCTCTCCTTAGAGGCTAAGATGAACAAATTTTCTCCCACCTCCTTATGACACCCTTTTGGATACCTGAAAACTGCTATCATGTCCCCTCTCAGTCTTCTCTTTTCCAAACTAAAGAAACCCGATTCTTTCAGCTTTCCTTCATAGGTCATGTTCTCTAGACCTTTAATCATTCATATTGCTCTTCTCTGGACCCTCTCCAGTTTCTCTGCATCTTTCTTGAAATCATGGAATCATAGAATATCGGGGTTGGAAGGGACCTCAGGAGGTCATCTAGTCCAACCCCCTGCTCAGAGCAGGGCCAATTCCCAAATAAATCATCCCAGCCAGGGCTTTGTCAAGCCTGACCTTAAAAACCTCTAAGGAAGGAGATTCCACCACCTCCCTAGGTAACCCATTCCAGTGCTTCACCACCCTCCGAGTGAAAAAGTTTCTCCTAATATCCAACCTAAACCTCCCCCATTGCAACTTGAGACCATTACTCCCTGTTCTCAGGTACCACTGAGAACAGTCTGGTTCCATCCTCTTTGGAACCTCCTTTCAGGTAGCTGAAAGCAGCTATCAAATCCCCCCTCATTCTTCTCTTCTACAGACTAAATAATCCCAGTAATCTCAGCCTCTCCTCATAAGTCATGTGTGCCAGCCCCCTAATCATCTTTGTTGCCCTCCTCTGGACTCTTTCCAATTTCTCCACATCTTTCTTGTAGTGTGGGGCCCAAAACTGGACACAGTACTCCAGATGAGGCCTCACCAATGTTGAATAGAGGGGAATGATCATGTCCCTCGATCTGCTGGCAATGCCCCTACTTATACAGCCCAAAATGCTGTTAGTCTTCTTGGCCACAAGGGCACACTGTTGACTCATACCCAGCTTCTCATCTACTGTAACTCCTGTGTCCTTTTCTGCCGGACTGCTACCTAGCCATCCGGTCCCTGGTCTGTAGCAGTGCATGGGATTCTTCTGTCCTAAGTGCAGGACTCTGCTCTTGTCCTTGTTGAAACTTATCAGGTTTCTTTTGGCCCAATCCTCTAATTTGTCTAGGTCTCTCTGTATCCTATCCCTACCCCCCTGCGTATCTACCACTCCTCCCAGTATAGTGTCATCTGCAAACATGCCGAGAGTGCAGTCTACGCCATCCTCTAGATCATTAATGAAGACACTGGACAAAGCCGGCCCCAGGACCGACCTTTGTGGGCATTCCGCTTGAAACCGGCTGCCAACTAGACATGGAACCATTGATCACTACCCATTGAGCCCGACAATCTAGTCAGCTTTCTATCCACCTTATAGTCCATTCATCCAGCCTATACTTTTTTAACTTGCTGGCAAGAATACTGTGCGAGACTCTATCAAAAGCTTTGTTAAAGACAAGGAATAAAACATAGACTGCTTTCCCCTCATCCACAGACCCAGTTGTCTCCTCAGAGAAGGCAATTAGGTTAGTCAGGCATGACTTGCCCTTGGTAAATCCATGCTGACTGTTCCTGATCACTTTCTTCTTTTCTAAGTGCTTCAGAATTGATTCCTTAATTCCAGTCCTACTCCGTGATTTTTCCTGGGACTGAGATGAGGCTGACTGGCCTGTAGTTCCACAGATCCTCCTCCTTCCCTTTTTTAAATATAGGCGCTAGATTAGCCTTTTTCCAGTCATCTGGGACCTTCCCTGTTCGCCATGAGTTTTCAGAGATAATGGCCAATGGCTCTGCAATCACATCCTTCAACTCCTTTAGCACCCTCAGATGCAGCGCATCTGGCCCCATGGACTTGTGCTCATCCAGTTTTTCTAAATAGTCCCGAACCACTTCTTTCTCCACAGAAGGCTGGTCACCTTTTCCCCATACTGTGCTGCCCAGTGTCGAGAACTGGACACAATACTCCAGCTGAGGCCTGACCAGGACAGAGTAGAGTGGAAGAATTACTTCTCATGTCTTGCTCACAACACACCTGTTAATACATCCCAGAATCATGTTTGCTTTTTTTGCAACAGCATCACACTTTTGATTCATATTTAGCGTATGGTCCACTATAACCCCTAGATCCCTTTCTGCCAAACTCCTTCCTAGACAGTCTCTTCCCATTCTGTATATGTGAAACTGATTTTTCCTTGCTAAGTGGACCATGTTGCATTTGTCTTTGTTAAACTTCATCCTGTTTATCTCAAACTACTTCTCCAATTTGTCCAGATCATTTTGAATTTTGACCCTATCCTCCAAAGCAGTTGCAATCCCTCCCAGTTTGGTATCATCTGCAAACTTAATAAGCGTACTTTCTATGCCAACATCTAAGTCGTTGATGAAGATATTGAACAGAGCTGGTCCCAAAACAGACCCCTGCAGAACCCTATTTGTTATACCTTTCCAGCAGGATTGGGAACCATTAATAACTTCTCTCTGAGTACGGTTATTCAGCCAGTTATGCACCCACCTTATAAGAGTCCCATCTAAGTTGTATTTGCCTAGTTTATCGATAAGAATATCATGCGAGACCGTATCAAATGCCGTACTAAAGTCTATGTATACCACATCCACCACTTCTCCCTTATCCACAAGACTCGTTATCCTATCAAAGAAAGTTATCAGATTGATTTGACATGATTTGTTCTTTACAAATCCATGCTGGCTGTTCCCTATCACCTTACCACCTTCCAAGTGTTTGGTCTTCCTCTTGCTTCTAATGTACTGATAAAGTCTTCTTGTTTCCCTTTGTTCCCATAGCTAGTTTGAGCTCATTTTGTGCCTTTGCCTTTCTAATCTTGCCCCTGAAATTCCTGTGCTGTTTGCCTATATTCATCCTTTGTAATCTGGCCTAGTTTCCATTTGTTTGACTCCTTTTTATTTTTTACATCATGCAAAATCTCGTGGTTTAGCCAAGGCGGTCTTTTGCCACATTTTCTATCTTTCCTACCCAGCGGAACAGCTTGCTTTTTGGGCCCTTAATAGTATCCCTTTGAAAAACTGTAAGCTTTCCTCAGTTGTTTTTCTCCTCAGTCTTGATTCCCATAGGACCTTACCTATCAGCTCTCTGAGCTTCCCAAAATCCACCTTCCTGATTCCATTGTCTCTATTTTGCTGTACTCCCTTCTACCCTTCCTTAGATTTCCGAACTCTATGATTTCGTGATCACTTACATCCAAGTGAGGTCCTAACCATACAACTCTGGTGTATTACACCTTTCATGCTTCTGAAAATGGTATTTAGAAAGGAGTTTATTCTTACTGTGAAATCGAACGGTCCTTCACAGAGTAAAACACATTTTTTCTAAATTGTCAGTTATAGTAACATTTAGGTATCACTTGTCTGAATTTTTTTCTATCTCCTGTGGGCTCCAAGTGTGCCTTCTAAGTTGACTCTTCTTTTTAATGTTTGCACCACACTTCTGACTACATTGTATAAATGCTGATAGTTTCACTTTATTAAATAGAAAACAGGAAAGTTGACTACACTTGTGTCTAGAGGACTTGAAGTTTCAGTCTCTATCTAAGACTTACTCATGTCTCTCCAAGTTTAAAGAGCCAATAGGCTTAATTTTATTTTCATGTGCCACCACTCCTTTCTCCAAGTCATGTATAAAAAGTATTGCTGTCTACATACAATTGACTTGCATAGATTAGTACAATGGTCCTCAAACTTCTGAGAGTCAGAGCCCCAGCCCCCTTTCCCCTTGTCCATGCCCCGACCCTGCCGCAGGGCTGCAGCTTGGCAGGTGATAACACAGACAAGGATAAGGGGGCTGAGGCTGGGAGTGGGTCTGGGGCCATGGCCAGGGGCCGAGGTTGGGGGTGGGAGTGGAGCCACAGCTGGGCTGCAGTGCAGGCCAGCAGCCTGGCCTGCGGCAAGGTGCAGCTCTGTTTCCAGCCTCTACTCTGGGCCAGGAATGGAGTCGAGGCTGGGGGTGAGGCCAGGAGCCAGGGACAGCTGGGAGCAGGACCGAGCAGAGCTGGGGGCAGGGGGGGGCTGAGTGGCACTCCCTCCCTACCCCTGTGGGGACTGGCCCAAGCCCACTGCACTCCCTGCACCTGGACGTTCCTTCATACCCCCCTGCGGGGGCATGCTCCGCACTTTAGGGACCTCTGCATTAGTGGAAAGCAGAAGTCTTACTAGAAGACTACACTTGTATTCTGTAGCAAATGTATTGTTAGTCTAAAATACTTGGGGATAAGAAGGTCATTTTGAATTCTCAACACACATCTCTAAAAAAAGTAGGTTTGATATCGGACTTAATCAACATGTACATTAACTTGAATCCTGTGTCAATGCTGGTATCAGTGGGGTTTCCACAGGCTATATTGGGGAAGCATTTGGTCCTATGTAGTGAATTTTGTATAAATTCCAGCATCTAATATGTGAAACTGACATGCACTCAGGAAAACTATGTGAAAACAGCTGCTTTGAACTTTGTACTACAGCAGCATTATGAGAGGCTGTTGACCTGTTTCTGTTCTAGTGCTGGAGGCATTGGATTAAGTGTAAGCACCATCACCTAATGCAGCTTAAATTGGTTTGACTAAGCAATATGTGTGTCCTGTTTATTCTCCAGCTGAGTATTGAACAGGCCCAAGATGTGGCAGAGGAGCTTGAGATTAAATCACAGGTGCTGCAGTCTGAAATCAAAGCTATGACATATCGACCTAAGAAGGCCCTGGAAAAATGGGAGCATGAGCTGCTATGGAAGGTTAAATCTTTTTATATAAGTATATTTATCTGTTATAGTTACTAACAATTAACCTTTAATATGGAAATCTCACCTGTCTTTAAATTAGAATAGGGCCATGTTACGAAACCCTTGTGTTGAGTTGTATTTTGAGTAGTAGTTACAAAACAGGCAGTCCCATTTTAAAATTGAGTTGAGGTTTAAGGTATTTTCATCATGAATGAGCATGGTAGACTCTGACACATGCTAAATATATATCCGTTAGATTCAAAATGTGTACTTTTAAGAACACAAATTTACTGTGTCAAAGGAATGAATAGGAAATGCAGTAGCTCTGATTATTGCTGGATCTGCAAACAGAGTTGGGCAAAACACAGGATTTCTGGTTCACAGAGAAATTTTGAAATTCAATTTCTGTTGGACTTTCTGCGTGGCCCTGCAGCAGCACTGCACAACTCTGGGAACAGGGCTTCAGTTATTAAACAGAGGAATTCTGACTTCTTCTTTGAGTGATGGTCCCTGTTATATTCCACTAAGGATTTACGTATGCACACCATGCATCTGCAGCTGGAGATTTTGAAATTCATAATGTCCATTGGTCCGCACTGAGCCCTTGTCTTGCCTCATGGTTTCGTCCAAGGGATAAAGGGTGGGGCGGACCGGCCGCATTTCCAGTTCCTTCATGCTGCTGCTGCATGGTCTGGGTTGGAATTGTTAGTGTCCTCTTCTGTGTGTGATGCACTTAAAAAATACACAGTTGTACATAGCCAGTTATAGAGCGGTTTATTGTGTTTGTAGATCTTTTATAGTTTTAGGAGTAGAATTGGGTTTTTGGAGTCATTTCTTTCTCTCCCACTCCCCCTCCCCTCCAATGCAGAAACCTCAGGCTTTCAAATATGCGTCTCCTGCCTGTGTTCCTTCTCAGTTCAAGCCTCCAGGGCGATTACAGACAATTTAGTGGAGAACTGTAAATGACACAAGTGATAAAATTAAAGACTTTGCTCAACTATTTTATGTTAAATAAACAGGCTTCACTATGTAGCCATTCACTGCATTTATACTCTCATTCTATGGTGAAACGATCCATTCATGGGTGATCAGTCCTTGACTGAGAAGAAAGGGTATAAACCTTTCTCGGCTGGATGGGTGTGCCTATCCAAAAGCAGTGTAGTACTCCTTTTATAATCAGTTACAATAACCGCATAATTAGCATTAAATCCAACTTTTCACCATAATTAAATATTTTCTATTTTCTCATTGGCTATTTATGCCTTAATTAGCATCTGAATAAATACATATCAATAACTATCAATGTAACATTTTTCCAAAATATTTGCATTTTATCTAAAACACTTGTAAAACCCAGTTAGGACCAAAACATATCTACAATATGATCTGGAGTTATTTCCTAACTTCTCTCCAACTTGCCTCTGAGCTGTCTCACTTATTTCACCCAGCATTAGGCCTCACTGTTGTCAGGCCCCAAACTCAGGCCCAACAACATGTTCTTCACTTCCATGTTAACACATTTCTATTTCAGAAAAACAAACACCACTTTGATAGCTACTCATCTCTACATTTTGAATGTTGCTACTGTGACATAAACTAAGCTTTTGATTTTCCTCATTTAAAACAACTAAACAAACAAAAATACCCAGCAGAGAATATTTTTTACCACTTCCTAGCACTCCTTCGTACAGGTGTGATTCCACATGTTCACTAGACACAGACACCAGAACCATTTTCCGAATTAATTTTAAAATAGCTTGCTTTTTTTGAAATGTCTCTGTAAAAGAGGAAATGACCAGCTGCTGACAGCTTTGACAAAGTTTTTCTTTTAACTCAGTACATCCAGGAAAAAAAATGTAAGTAGCATTTTAGGCCTAACTTTTCAGAAGTGATTAGTGACTTTCTAGTCACTTTTGAATAAATATTAAGCCTTAGGAATCTGTTCTAAGAAAGGGAGAAACTGCATGCCTTGTAAGTTTAACAACACATGTCCACACTTCACCCTTGCAGGGCTTCTTCCTTCATCTGTTAAACAATCAAGCAAACATATAACTGCAGTCTTCAAACAGTATGCACATTGAGCAGCTGGACACACTACCTGACATTTCTGAATGTTTGCTTGGCTGCAGAACTGATGGTGGAGTACACTCTGCAACAATGAAGTGATTACACATTTCATTAACTTTCCAAGGCATGTGTGTTTGCCATTAACATTAACATCTTGAATGGATTGCTAAAGTACTGAAGAAAAACATATATTAAAAGAAATGGGCAAAAAAATTGTCACTCTGCCTATAAATCCTATTATGCCAGTCACTTAGTGCTCCTTGTAACTGGAAGATGGGACAATTGCAAAGCAAGGAGACTATTTTTTATTTAATAATAATGACCTTTCTTTTAAATAGCAAGCTGTTGCAGCAGAACTTAATGGCAGAAGTGTGTGTTGCTTTTAATTAAGGCTATATTTGTCAGAGGAGGGACCAGTGATTCTCAGCAAGTTCGTTTTGCAATAAGCATCCACATTTCCCCTAATCATTTTCCTCACATGGACCACATTTTTATAGAGAGTTTGTCCTGCAGACCACTTCCACTTCCATTCATGATCTCTTAACATCCCTGTGGCAACTGCACTACAATCTTTTATGTAGGAATTAGAAAAGCACCACTAGAAAAATATTTCTGCCCTGCTAGCTGTCTTTTAATATAAATGTAATGCATTTGTTTTGTTTGTTTTTAAGGTGGAAAAGATTAATCAAGTCAAAGCCAAGTCCCTTTACCTTCAAGTTGAAAAGTTGCGTCAGAATCTAAACGAACTGGGCAACACTATTAGTGCAGTTCAGCAGGTGCTAGAGGAGGGTTGTAGCACGGATATTCTCTTGGCTCGGGATTGCATGCTGGCTCAAGTGCAGGATCTGAAGAATGTGAGAGGCCTACAGCCGCAGGAGGATGACACAGTCACGTTCACTCCTCCTGACCAGGCTCTGTATACAGCCATTAAATCAATGGGGTTTGTCGGCAGTGGGGCTTTTGCTTCTCTGACCAGAGCCACTGGGGAAGGTCTCAAATGTGCACTACAGGGCAGAGTGGCCTCCTTCACAGTGACATGCTATGACCATGATGGTAACCCATGCCTTTCAGGGGGCGATACGATCTCTGCAGTGGTGATGGGTCCTGATGGAAACCAGTTCGACACAGATGTCCATGATCAGCAGAATGGAACCTACCTGGTCAGTTACAGACCACAGCTGGAGGGAGAACATCTAGTCTCTGTCCTGAGGTGCAACCATCACATAGAGAACAGTCCGTTCAAGGTCATGGTAAAATCTGGGCTCTGTTACATTGACGTTGGACTACAAGGGCTTTCATTTATCAGTGAGGAAAACAAAGGAGGCGCCTCCCTCCCGCCCCTCCAGCAGTAAGTTTGACCTCTTACCCACATGGGGCATCATGCACAAACGTGTTGCTGTGCACATTAGGTGGTTGCATGATGAAGGATTTGTGTTCTTGATCATACTGTGGTTTTGTGGGAGGTGGGTTGTTGACTCAAGACTGGAGAAGCCCACACGCCTGTCTTTATTTGTGGGAGGCATAATGTCTTCCTTTACAGTTTGTTTACTTGATTCACTGGATCTGATTACAGGACAAACAAGACTATTTGATTTTAAAGTATTTCACATCACTTTGGGAGGCTTTTGGTGTTTTTTTTTGTTTTGTTTTTAAAAGGGCTATGTGGCTACCCAAACGATTTCCTGTAGTGTTACTGTAATAGTGCTTAAGCACACTTGCTCTCATTGAAAAATATTAGTGTAGCTTATAAAATGGAGTGCTTATAATGCAATGAGAATAAGTAGTGTAATATTATAGGAAAAGTTTAATGCCAACATCATATGCCCCATAGGGGCTTGTTCATTTGGTATATCATTGGTAGGATTTCAAATCGGGCGCAACGTTTGTTCTGTGTATGTTCAGTTGTTGGATAATGCCTCCAGTGTCCTGATACATATAGAAAACAGGCGAATAGACATACAGGACAGGAGTGTAGGGAAGGTGAGCAAAGGTCTGACACTGAGTTGCAAACTCCTGCATTTTCTTAAACTGTTCAGTATAATCTCCTGAACTGGTAGAAGTGGATTAGGGGAAGGAGAAGGTTTGCTTCTCTCTTCACCCCCACCCCAGACTCTAGCTTTGGAGAAGAATAACAGATTTGGATCTACAGACTTGTGCACTGAATGCTCCCAAAGGAATGTAACTGTGCCAATGTTGGCTGTCAGTACATTTTCGCTTTGTGAAATGTTATCATCAGTTAATGCTCATCATCTCCTAATTCAGCCATATGAAGGAGTCCTGTCATTTCAAAATTGTCTTAGTGAGCGTTTCAGTGTTGTCCTGGCCTAGGTCTTATGAGGTAGCCATGGTGCAAGATGATGCAGTACCAGTCACTCCTTTAATTTGTACCCTTTAAGTATAACTGATATGGGGAAGCCCACAAGTGCATACCATAAAGAAGGGAAAAACCTAACATTTAATGTATATGAGGGCTAAAAATCATCAAGTTGGAAACAGAAGGAGGCACTTCATTGTGGCATTCCATTGGAATTGCTGGCGATCAACTCAGTCTATTTAGTTCTAGTTAAGCCAAATGCATTTATTTCCAGAGCAGTCTTTAGGCTTGATCCAGCCCTAGGTTTTACTTCTTTTGAAGATCATAAAATTTCTATGTTCATTTCTGAGTTTTTTAAAAAATGTGCCAAAGTGTTGTTTGTTTCTGTTTGTTAAAGGTGTACATCCAAATGGTGCCAAAAGGTAATAGGATATTTTTATTTATAAATGAATAAATAAATAAATGAGAGAGAGAGAGAAAGAGAGAGAGATTTAGAGAAACAATGTGGAGCTGTCTAAAAAATTAAACAATGGTACTTGTATTAGATATTGTACCACATATCCTTGAGTCCTTTGAAGACTGGTAGAACCCAGTTTGCTGTGGTACAGAATGCACATATAGAGACCCACCTGTTTTTGTTTCTTAAAGTTCTACCTCACCATGGAGAAGTAAAGCATTTTACTTCAGTTTAGTATCAGATGGTCTCAGACAAAAGTGTAAGGCTGCATGCAGGGGAAGGGCACATCCTGTCTGTAGGATACACAGTTTTGTTTAAATGGAAGTATTAGATGTGTACAGGTGGCTATTTTTTGTTGTTGTAGCCTCCATGTGGAAATAGTGGGCTGCCCTGGCTAAAGAACCATAAATAAAAACCAAATATTCCTACATTCGGGGAAATTAATTCTAATCCTCCCGTTATTTTGACTCATTTTCAAACTAGGAATTATGCAAACTGAAACTGATTTTTTTTCAGTATTATGACACCACCAGTTGACATGACACATTTTGTGTCTTTATTTGCAGAGTTCTTATGTCCTTAAGACCTTTAGGTCTTCTCTCTACAAGAGAAAAATGTTTTATCTATATTTGCATGCCCACAAATGTATCCTGTCAGAAAAGACTCTAAGGGTATAATTTCTTTAAACATCATGCTATACCAAATGCTTGAAGGGAATGAGATAGATTACAAGTTCCTGTTCCTGGAAGGCAATTCAGACTCAATGTTCTTACCAGAGGCAGCCCTTGTGTTGAATGTGTATTTGACTTTAACAGTGGCATTCAACAGACCCATTATTTTACATGTGGAGTAAAGTTTAGAGAAGCACGTTGTCAGATTACTGTATTAAAAATTCTTGTTTTTCTCCCCTAGTCATTATTGAGTGACAAAAGTTGAAAGAGGAGGGTACAGAAAACCACTAATGGTTATATGCTGTGGTGGGTTTGGTAAATATTATGATGGAAAATGTACCTTGATGTCTTTTTAAGTGATCTTAGGAGTTAACAAGCCAATTTGGCATCTTCTTCCTTCTCTTAATGATTGTATCAGCTTACAAACTCAGGTGGATATTTTTGTTTTAAAGCTCTTTTTACAGAGCCTTACTGACTGTTATATGTCTGCGTAGTGAAGTAGGGTAGATACCTTTCTTAAATTAACAGACCCGTAAACTCCTTTGTAGGTTTGTAGAATACTTCTCAGTCTATGTAGTAGCTTCCTTCCGAGGAAGAGATGTCCTATTCCCGAGTTTTGCTTTGTTTCCCTCCTAAAAGGACTAAAGTTTTTAACTAGTTTGTAAGGTGTGTTTAATCACCCATATTGGTGGGGGGAGGGGAGGGTTCTTACTGTATGTTACTATTGTTTGTATTGTGCATTACTTATCATGCCTGTCTTGGTTGGTGTTGATACAGTTTTCAGTAAAAAGAGTGAGGGCCCATACATACTATTTAATTTGGTCCTTTTGTTGAGACAGATTCACAGAAATTGGAAACATCAAAAGCAAGTGGAAGCTCTGTCCAGTTAAGACCAGTGTAACAAATTCTGTGGACAGTTTAAGTCCTCGCTTGATTTACTGTAGATACAAGCCCATCTTATAAAATGTAATTACTCAGTTAGAAGTATTGTCATCCTGATCTATTTCAGCATAGTAAAGCCATGAGCTTCGAGAATGATTCTGTCAGTTCTTGGCAGTTGTGCACCTTGAACCAATTGCTCTTGTAGTTTACTGTTCTTCTGCTCTCTACTTTTCTATTTTGTGATTAATCGTGCTGTTTTCCTACTGAGAAAAAATGCTCAGTGGGACAGACATTGTTCTGAGCAGCTCATTAAAAATAGAGCATTTATAACTGTTAATGGAACAGGTCATGTCAAAAAAACCTGCCATTAACGCAACCCCACATCATCCAAAAAAGGATTCACTTGTCTATTTAGACAAAAATTGGTGGGCTTTGTAACTTAAAATGTTACGTACTGCAAAGAAGAAAGCATGATAGGTTGTGGGCAAACTGTTACGTCGAACAAACTAACAGTGTTAGAGAACTTTTGTGTTAATGGAGACTTCTGAATGTATCTTTGTGGTCCATAGAGAAGGCTGAAGGATATAGCAAGGAGATGATGTATCAGCTACTGGCAGCCTTAAAACAAAGTCAGTGTCTCTGTGGACTTGAAAATGTTCCTATGCAGTTTTTTTGTTTTTGTTTAATCAAATAAATGTGAGTTTTTCATGGCAAGCTTGGGTCATGTGTCTGTGTGTGTTATCCATTTAAAAAAACGTTCTGTTGCATCCTATAAAAAAGGACAAAGCACATTGTGGAAAAAGTGAAACTGGTTCTCTGTAAATGATAAAGATTCTAAAACAAAAATTGAGGAAGTGTATGTCGTGTTCTGAAAGACCAGAGGAATAAAGTATAGGAAATATGAGTCCTTTGTTAAAAATACAACAAACTCTTTCCCAATAATATGCAGGTAATAGTAATTTGTTGCAAGGCCAAAATATTTCCAGTTTAACAAATAGGTTGGTTTTGCACTGTGCCTTTATAAATCAATATCACTTTTGTGAATGAAGGACGATCTTTGGCTAAGGCATGGGCCTTATATCAGAATATATTCTCAGTTCTTCCAGAGAGTTCCAGTGTAGCCATGGGCAAGTCGCTTAATTGTGGTGCCTCCATTTCTTCATCAGTAAAATGTGGGTGATACTCCTTTACCTCTTGGGGTGCTAAATTTGTTGTTTGTGAAGTACCTTGAGGATCCTATGGCAGGCACAAGTGTCAGCCAGCACAGTCTAGTTTAAAGATGACATCATAATTGGTCATGCAGGCAGCAACCCTCTTTAGCCCCCACGGCTTTGGACAAATGTTGAAAGAAAACGTGGGGAGGGTGGTCTGCAGTAGACTTGGAGATGAGACAAGCATCTGCCCCAGCTCCTCTGTTCTCTAGACCCCCTGCCCACCCACTCTTTCCTCCTCTAGCCTTCGGAGATGAAAGGAGTCTCGTGATTCTGGGGCCTCTGCCATCACCCCTGGTGGTTGGATGACAGGCTGGCCCGTGGCAGGGAGCTCCCAGTACAATTTAACCAGCTGAGACTGAAGTGGAAAGAGAGGGGGAGTAAACCCTGTTAGTAAGCGGGGGAGCCATGGTGGGTGAGTGGGGCAGGTTGGGGGGGAAAGCTGGACATCATGGCATAGTGTGGGGTTGGTAGTGTCAGTAGGAAGGGCTGGGGTTGGATGGATGGTGTGGCATAGTGTAGGGTGAGGGTCTCTCTGGCTAGGAATTAAGAAGCCAGTTTTAGAATACAGACATCGATAGCCAAATTCTGAATGGCTGTGTACTGTATACACCTTCCCAGAAAACGGATACATAGGCTGTGTGCCCGGCTCCCTCCTCTGGATGTGAGGGGCGCGTGCAACGGGAAAGCTGAAAAAACATACTGGTCTATAAGGAGTGAAGGGAGGTCTGGTTGTATGTGTGTAGCTGTTTACAATCTAATCTCTTTTAGAGTTTAGCTCAATGGTAGTTCTTCTGATTATTAACAGGAAGCACCTCAAAGTATTTGAATTTTCAAAGCTTTTTGTATACAGGCAACGGAGATTAGTAGTACACAGGTGTGCTCCTATGAGTGACATGTTGCCGTGGCTAAATGCTGCATATTCCAGGGTTCATTTTTCACACTTCTTTTACCCTTTGTTTGACATGCTGTGTGAAATTCTTCCAGTCAATTTCTCCAGTTATTTCTTCTCCATTCCCCACCCCCCTTCCAATAGGGGAATGGATGTGAGATTTATGACGTCCGTACCAGGCCCTCTTACGCTATTAGGATGAGGACAATACAAGTAACTGTGTAGAGAGACCAACACTCTTGCATATTAATTATGATTGGCTATCACTGCTTCAGGGCCGCAGTGGACGTTAGTCATTGCTTAATAATATTCTTCTTTAATAATGGAGTCAGACCACAGGTTGCTCTGTTACCTCTGCTCAAGGTGCATTATGACACAGACCAGAACATAATATGGAAAAAAGCATGATTTCATACTTAAAAAACACAGCATCAAAAAGCAAAATCCAGGCATTCACAGTACAAAGTCAAGGAAGATCACCACCAATTATTTTTTAAAATGGACTCTGTAGCCTTGCCTATATTTTTCACAAAAGAGAAGCAAGACATAATTTCATTGAATTGAGTCCTTGCAGACTGAATTGCATGTGAATACCTCTTCACGCTGCATATTTAAACCATCCTCTTGTCTTGTGTTGGTTTTTTGCTTTTTCTTTTTATTTAATAGAAATATGTTTTGCTTTCAGTTGTGTTAAAAGATAAAATGAAATCCACTAATCAGTGTGTAAGTTTAGGCTTATAAAGAATTATGCAATGTTTTTGTAAACAGCATTTTTAAAAATGTGGTTATAATATTTTATTTTCTGTGATAATTACATTTTCTACATACTATTTTTGCTACATAAAATTACAAAACCCCTCTATGTTAAAAGAACATTAATGTTA
Source organism: Gopherus evgoodei (assembly GCF_007399415.2). Lineage (NCBI taxonomy): Eukaryota > Metazoa > Chordata > Testudines > Testudinidae > Gopherus > Gopherus evgoodei. The sequence goes on along the minus strand of NW_022060062.1, from coordinate 2,497,040 downwards.
TGAAGTCAAATACTTAAAAGTTAGCAAATGCCAGAATACTGCTGCATGGTCAGTGGATAACCGGTCTCTGAAGCAAAGCTGTCGTTATGTTCAATACAGTGTCTGTGCTTTTAAGTAAATCAAAGGCCTTCATGGAGGTTTCTCACTGATTTTACAAGAAATCATGAGAGAAATCATGCTCTTCTTGGTTGACATTCACATGTCAGACTGTGCAAATTAATGAGGGAGTTATGGTTGTATAAAAATGGACCTAAGATAATCAAAGGAAATGATTCTTTTGATTATAATTAATGATCAAATTAATTCAAATACTTTTGAGAAAAAGCCAGTGTATTACTTTGAAAGGCACATTATCCAATTGACTACACCACTGAAGCTGCCAAAAGTTGTATTGTGCTAAAAATAGTGAGAATTGATATTAAATTAAAAATGTGACCAAACATTGCTTGTGAGGTGCCAAGTAATCTGAAATAGTGCCTCCCCCCAGCCCTCCTCTCAGCGACCCCCCTTGTGCTCCCCAGCATCATCCCTCGCAATATTTAATCACAGGTATTTTTAGTATAAATCAGGGATGGGTTAGGGGCCGTGTATTTTTGTTTATTGCCTGTGACTGGTCCTTGACTTCTACTAAAAAATACCTGTGCCTAAATCAGACCCTTAATAATAATCCCAGAGAGAAATTGATTTGGATTAGGAAACTGACAGTTTCAGTCTCAGATGCCAATTCTATCAGGGCACTTCTCTTTTCAATTTCAGATGAATAATTTATGTAAGGTCATTACATAGAATAATATCACAAAAATGCTTTTTTTCCTTTTAAGAATCTCAAAAAAAAATCCCAATTTGAAGCTCAAACAATCGATAATTACATTATAGTTCGGGGGGAGATTTTTTTTAGAGAGAGGGCCCAAATCATGGGACTTCTCACCTCCCAAAAGTGAGCATGACTTAGCTGGCAACTCATTTTTCCTGTGCATGACCACGATCCATTCCTCATCTGGACCGCAACATTTGGCCCTCAGTTGTACACTCATAGATAGTGGCTTTGGGACCAAATGCATCTCTCATGTAGTTCCACTGCAACTAGTGAAGTTACACTAGATTAAATTGATCCATGATGCCTAATTTTTACCTCAGAAGCAATAGTTCAACTCTGTCTCAAGTGAGGGGGGTTATTTACAGATTTCTAAGGATATGGTGTTTAAAAAAAAAGTCACTGAGAGAAGAAAATAATCTCTGTGAAACATAAATCCCTGGAATGCATTTTGATCATAGAGGGTAGGAAAAAAGTGTCCCACAGTCCTCTCTCTCCCGATCTGTGCCCTCCTACCTGCCTCGACAGGAACTGCTGGGAGTCATCTAATGTGGAATGGACACGAGCAAGCGCTGGACAAAGAAAAGACAGTTACCTGTTCCGTAACTGGTGTTCTTCGAGATGTGTTGCTCATGTCCATTCCATGACCCACCTTCCTTCCCCACTGTCAGCGTTTCCAGCAAGAAGGAATGGAGGGTGGTGGCAGCTTCCAAGTTTACACAAATCCCTGTGTGGGCAGTCAGTCCATGCTCCTGTCTCAGGGATCCACTCCAGCTTGGGATCCTTGCTGCCATTTTGTTGTCCCCACGAGGGGACAGTTGATCACCTCCCCACGAGGTGATCAACTGAGGTCTATGTGGTGACAGAACTGGTTTGTAACAGGCTTGTCTTTCACATTCTCCTCTCAGGCTTGCTGACAGAGGCTAAGCACAGGGATTACCCAAAAGAACACAGGCAAATCAGAATCTTTCCTCTCCTGCAGCAATGGGTTGCCTGGAAGAATCAAACTGGCAGCTTCACATTTCCTTGATCATGCTACTCTCCATGCACATGAAGGGTAAGGAGAAAAAAGTGTTCCGCAGTGTAATTCTAACAGGGTGGTGAGCTGAAAGATAAAAGGGAACTTTTCAATTTTATTATGAAAGGAAATGTTTAGCTTAGAGAATTGTAGCTTAAGAATCTCCAAACCACAGTGCAGTCTGGGAAAGTACAGCATTTTAGCTGTCAGTATGGTGCTCCTCCTGCCACACACCCCAAAGGATCCTCTTGCACACCCCACTTTGGAGACTACTGTATGAAACAGTTAAGCTTTCTGTGACGCACCTACAATCCTTCAGTATTGGACCTGTGGTTTGTTTTGGGGTTTTTTTTTATGCCTTAGGGAATCTTACTCTGGCTTCCTAATAGGACATGACCCAGTTAAACCAAATGGCCAGAAGAAGCAGCAGTAGTACCTCTGTATAGTCAGTTTGCTCTCCAAGATTTAATGTGTGGTAGGAAGGTAGTAATCAGTAGGAGAAAATTAACTTCATGAGTCTGCTCTGTGCACCGAGACCAAATAAAACTTTGGATCCCAACACCCTGAACTATGAAGTTCAGCTCAAGGTCCCACCTTCCCTGTTGACAACTATCTTGGAATATGGTTCTTAACTTAGTGATTTGGACTCATCTCTCAACAAACATAACATTTCTTTGTTTTTAGGTGCCTTGGCTGGACCAGTTGTTGATCCACATGTAACAGCAGTTTGGGAAGAATGTCATCCTGAAATGCATAATTGAAATAAAAGGAACAATAACACAAATCTCATGGGAGAAGATGCATGGTAAAAGTAAACAGACCATTACTGTTCTTCATCCTGAATATGGGTTGCTGTTCGAGGACAATACCAAGGAAGAGTGTCACTTAAGAACTACTCACTTACTGATTCAACTATCATCCTAACAATATAAGCTTCTCTGATTAGGAGAATATGTATGCAAAGCAGTTACATTCTCACTAGGAGATACTCAGTCATCAGCAACTGTAACTGTATTGGGTATGTTTGCATCTTAATTTTATATTTGATTATTTTACCCCCCGAAACCTCCACAAAAAGCTAAATAAACTTCATAGGACTTGGCTCCATGGAGACATCGTATGTGGCAAGCTGAGGTCTGAATCTACAGCACAATATCTTGCCACATAATGATTGCCCATATTTATCTTCCTACTGTGGACTGAAAGTTCAGTAGTGGGGTTTGACAAATGTTTCAAATATTGTTAGCGGGCTCCAGCTTCGTAGAGAAGTGATCGAATTTCTTAATGCTGTGACTTACAGAAGTATATAACTTATTCTTCTGTCTCAAGTTTATTTTAACAATCCTCTTAGCTGACTTGGAAGACAACACAGAGCAGGTGTTGTAATGCAGTATTAGTTGGTTTGTGACTTTTTTTTGTCATTGTGGCCACATCCATGAGAGGACTACAAGCCTTTTGATTTAAAGTCATTCCTAGTGATTTGGGGAGAACTTACATATTTTAAATCAGAAGATCCAGGCACTCTGTCAAATCATCCAAAAGCTGAGAATAGTGGAAGAAGGAGAAAATAAACATTAAGTGATGGAATGATATACTGGACAGTGCTTGCTGAGTGAAGAGATTCTTTGTTGGGTCACAATAGGCTGAGATGAAATTGTTGCTACTTCAAATATTGGACAAATATGTGCTAAAATAGTGCAATTAATTAAAAAATAAACTTTCACACTCTAGTATGTTTAAAATAAACTGCACATGAATGGGAAAAATTTCAAGCATTTTTATGTATAAGCTTTCTTCTCAAATTTTAGAAACAGTTCAAGTAAAGGCAAAAAACAACTTAACAAAGCTTGTTCTGAAATTTTGAATAAATAATTTAGCTCTTGACTTAAATGGAAAAATCAATATGTAATTTAAAGGAGCTCTGTTCAGGATGTTTCGGGTGTATTGATCTGATGAGATACTAAATGACTACAGAAAGGCTTTTGATGGTGAAATAAGTTAATTGCTGCGTACTGTTTTAAAAAGAAATGTAATGGCTCATTAAAAGATTAGGGCGGGTAGTCCAGCAAATATGAAGCAATTCATTTTTTCCAAAAAATTGGATATTTAAGATGGTTGAAGTAAAAGCTTAACTGGGGCCTTATCTTACTAATCCATATTCTTATGTTTTTTCTTTGATATTAATGTCAATAACAGTGGTTAAAATGAGTTTAGTTTGGTTATAAATTAGTGATTTTAGCTAAAACGCTAGAGACTAGAGATACAGGCAGGAAGAAAAAAGTGTGGACAAACCCTCACCAATCGGAGGTGAAATGATGCATTGTTTCCATTCTGTACGTAATTTTGCTCTTGGCTGTAACAGCTTTTTTTGTAAAAAAGAGCAGCTGTATTTAAGCAAAATAAAAAGATTTGATGATGGAGAAATTCCTGAAAATAGCAGAATAATATATCACCATTAAACATTTTACGCAATAATATTAGTTTTAATACACAGGGACATGTTTGGTGCGGCAATGACAGTAACGAGAATGAATTTTTTTGAGTTGATATTTGTCTCCTAGTTACTCTAGCACAGTAAGTCCTAGAACTGCTTCTGTGAAATATGGACTATTATTTTCTTTGAGGGATGCTACTTTCTACAACTTGGATTTGAAGCAACAAGTTTCTAGTTCCTCAGTTACTTTTCTTCCTTAAAGAATTAATTTAAGAGGCTGAATGAGTAAAGTGTTCCAGGTTAAGTACGGCACAAAAGAATTGTTTGTCAACTGTAGAGCTCTGTGGGTAAGGGCACCTTGAAAAATAGTTGGATACAAATAAATTCTTTGTCATAAGGGCAATCAGGAAGGCCTCTGTCCTGCAGACTGTCATTGTAAGGACAGAGAAGGCCATAATTGTGGCTTAGATGGTGCATTGTGGAATACCCATGAAACAGATGTTGTGTAGGTAGAAAGTCTCCAGGACTATAGTAACATGAAGAACAGTACACATTTTGAGTTTAGACCTGACACAGGTCATGCTACATTTTGACTTTAACGTGTTGTCATAAACAGATAGTTAAGGGTTAATGTCTCTTTTACCTGTAAAGGTTAACAAACAGGGAACCAAACTCCTGACCAGGGGACCAATCAGGAGACAAGATACTTTCAAATCTCGGTGGAGGGAAGCCTTTGTTTGTGTTTTTGGGTTTGGCTTTGTTCTCTCTGGGTTCTGAGAGTAACCACATGTACCTACAGGCTCTCTAATCTTCTGTTCAAATTTAGTAAGTACAAAAGGTAGAAAACCCATTTAGTCTTTGTGATTGTTTTTCTTTATTTGCAAATGTGTATCTGGCTGGTAGAAATTAAATGTGTATCTGGCTGGTAGAGTTTTAATGTGTATTTGGCTGAAAGTATTTTAAATTGTATTTCTGTTGGAGGAGGCTTTTTCACCAGTTTCTATAAGCTGACAGACCTTGTAACTTTTACCATCTAAAATACAGAGACATCTTTTACTTTTTTCTTTCTTTTTATTAAAAGTTTTGCTTTTAAGACCTGTCTGATTTTTCCCTCTTGTTGAGGCTCAAGGGAATTGAGTCTGTACTTAACAGGGAAGGAGAAGGGAGGGGAAGGGTGGAATCCCTTTGTTTTAGATTCACGGAGCGTGAATCTATCTATCTCTCCAGGAGATCTAATTTCTCTGTGTTGTGATTCAAGGAGTTTGAATCACAGTAATCTTCCAGGTTAACCCAGGGAGGAGAAGGCTGGGAAAGGCAACGGTGAGGAAAGGGGTTTACTTTCCTTGTGTTAAGATCCAGGGGGTATGGGTCTTGGGGGTCCCCAGGGAAGGTTTTGGGGGGACCAGAGTGTATCAGGCACTGGAATTCCTGATTGGTGGCCGCTTATCAGATCTAAGCTGGTAATTAAGCTTAGAGGAATTCATGCTGGTACCCCAACTTTTGGACTCTAAGGTTCAGATTGGGGAAAGATACTATGACATGTGTAGTCAAAGGGGAATGTTTTTGAGAGGTGTGAACTTCGGAAGCTTTTAGTTGAGCAGTAAAGTGAGATGTCCTTAAATACTGGTGGAGTTAAAGTATGGCCGTGTGTTGTCAGACAAAGGAAACTTCTCGAAAGTCCTAGCTTAAATCAGGAATCCTACTTCAGTTTCCAAACAGGCTGTGATAAGTACTTCACTAGTGCTAATTTGTTTAGCTGCTGCTCTTAACCTGGGAAAGTGTTAAAATGAGTTATCAATATTTACCATCCATTCATCAGTTATGCAGTGTCTGATCAAGTCTTGATGTATTACTGAGCTCTCTTCCTTCCTCCCCTTGTCTGTGTGGACTGCAGAATAGTCTATTACTGTCTAAGCCTTAACATATAGTGCTTTATTGCTATCATTGGTTAGGTGAGTTGGTTAAATTGCACTGTGAGCCCCTCAAGCCTCTCTCTCAAGAATTAGGTGTTTAAGTCTCCCCCATGCTTTCTTTTCTTCTTCAGGTTTCCTGTAGGTTTCATCTTGAGCAGGATGGTTCCCAGCTTCAATTTTGATACTTTTCTTGAGGAAACCTCTGCCTCAAAAGTGTTTTGTCTATTTGAAATGTTAGTCGCCTCACTTGATCTGGATTTTACCAAATCATTGAGTTTTGACTTGAGCTGTTTAGTCCTGTTAAGAAAAAAGAGATGTCACAAATCTAGTAGTATTTAATGCACCAGAAAGCTTAAAAGCTGTTAAAACTGTAAGGGATTTTAGAAAATAAGTGATAAATATAAAAAGAATGCTTTTGTCTTGTAAAAAAGATATGTGGCCTCTATTTGATCTCAGTGAACAATAAATTCCATATACATTTTGTATATATTTACTGCTTTGAGCAATTCTGTTCACGGTTATGTTGTCTTGTAGCTTTTCTTCATTTCTTTAATTTCTGTGATGGAAGGTATTGCTGTTAAGATGCAAGCATATGGAAGATAGAGAAAGATGTATTATCAAAGATGTTCACTTTTTTGGCAATGTGCTGTTTCAGACCCAGAAAGCAACAGTTTCTTTGAGTGATGATTCCTATGTGTATTCCACACATGGGTGCACATGTGTAAATAATTTTTTGTCATTTTCATAGTTTAGTTTAGTATCATAAACATCCTCCCTGGTTAAGAGACACAATCCCTTGTCACCTGGGGACTGTGCCAAGGATCTCAGGCTTCAAGAACTGTCTCACGCTCATTAATTTTCTATTAGCAATGAGTATTCATAGTGCCTCTACTGCCTGGTTGAGGCACACATTTCAGTAAAGTGCAGCATCTGTAAGGCCTTCCTACCTAGAACTAGAGTAGCCTGTGAGCCCCATCTCTGCGAGTTCCATATCGAAGCGGTAATGAGGTTCCTGGTGCACTCAGATCCTGGCCAAGGAGACTGCCTCCACTGATATGTAGTGCCCCTCTGAGCACGAGCCATTGTGTGGAGCTGCTGGCACTGAAGCCTAAGGACAATCCCCACCACAAGAATAAGAAAAACTCACGAGCATAATAGCACTCAGTGGACTGCTGATAAGAGATTAGTTCTCTCCCCTATCTGTACTAGGTCAGGTGAGATGCAGCCCTTGGATCCAGTGGAGACAATGCTGAAGGCCCCCCCGGCTGGAGGGTGAAGCAAAGAAGAAGCAGGATCTGTTGGCACCAGTGGTGACCTCGGTACTGGGACACTTAGAGCATCAGTCTACAAGCATAGCTCTGGATGCTCCGTCACTGCTGCATCCCCAGCGTGCTGAACTCAAGTCCCTTTGGAATCTCAATGGGTACCCGTGGACTCAGGATGTAGAGACTTGCCTAACACCAGAGGAGATATTCCTTCTGTATCTGCAGTGTCCACTCCTCATGGGTCCTTCCATCCTGCAGTACAACTTCACTACGTACAGTAGACTGGTAGACCTTAAGTACAAGTGCCCTGCAGATGACAAGGCCCAGCTCTAGGCCTTAGTAAATGAAGGAAAACTAGTGGGCACTATTTCTCTCAGAGCTTGACTCCTTGATGGTTCTTGGGGAATAGAGGTACAGCAGATCCTATTAAACAGCAGAAAGATCTGGGGCAGAGCTAGCTACTGTGGCAAAGTACCTGTCTCTCCTCTCCTAACTCAATCCTCCTCAGCCTTGGAGACACAGGCTTGGGCAAAGCAAAAGCCCTTCACAGTCGCGCAGGGTCTGGCTGATCCCTTCTCCGTCAGGCCCTTGTTCTGTTTTCCTCTCCTTCTGGGGAGAGTGCAATCTGCCTTGCCAGAAAAGTTTTTAGAGTTCAGCTGCCTCTACTCACTGGCAGCTATTCTACTTCTCTCCTCCCCCCCTGCTTCCCTGCCAGGGAGAGTTTAAAAAGGTCTCCAGCCATTGGGGCCAGCTGAAACTAATTACCTCCCTGGTAACCCCTGTTCCAGCTGAACCTTATTCCTCCAGGGTTAAGCCTTCTGGGACTAATTACTACCCCACGCTTGGTAGCTAAGTGTCCTGAGTTTGCCACACTACTTTGAAAAGTAGAGATTTCATCACTGATGTTTTCATTGGCAGTTTTTCGTACCTGTTCCCCTCTTTACTGTTCTTGATAATCTTTTGGAATTAAGAAGGTCAGGCGATAGCTTGAGTTCTGTCAAAGATCTGGTAGTAATCACAACTTTCCCTTTACTGGAGGGTGAGGGTGGGGGGCTTCAGTATTTGCCTACCCCACACTGACAGAGTTAATTAAAGCACTGATAAATTTATTTCCGCAAATAAGACAATCTACTCTGGTATGAGACTTGAACTTGCTCCTTAACAGCTTCATAGATTCATAGACTCTAGGACTGGAAGGGACCTCGAGAGGTCATCAAGTCCAGTCCCCTACCCTATGGCAGGACCAAATACTGTCTAGAACATCTCTGATAGACATTTATCTAACCTACTCTTCAATATCTCCAGAGATGGAGATTCCACAACCTCCCTAGGCAACTTATTCCAGTGTTTAACCACCCTGACAGTTAAGTTGGACATTAGGAAAACGTTCCTATGTCATGGAACCTTCATTTGTGGCTCTAGCTACAGTAGTTGTTTTCTATTCCCCTTGCCTATTAAAATAGCATCACTTCTGCACCTGGGCCTGATCATTAGGGGCATTAATATTGGAGCCTCTTTACAGTGTTAAGGAAAAAGTTGCATTACAGCCTCATCTCAAACTTCTACCTAAACCATTCTTCATTTTACGCACTAACCAGGCCATATACCTTCCTCTGTATGTGTGGTTCCCCCTCCCCCACTCTGTTTTCCAGCCACACCAGTCCAGGGAAGAATCTGCATTCCATGCTCTGAATGTCGGAAGGGTGTTAGCTTTGTATCTGGACAGAGCCGAACCATTTAGAAACTCTGACTGTTTCTTTTGTGTCTTGATCAGAAAAATATACACTTTCCACCCAAAAGATTTCAAAATGTGTTTCTGGGGATATTCTGAGTTGTTATAAGCTCACTAATGTTCTGTCCCTTTCCAGAGTAATTGCCCACTCAGCTGTATCTCGGTCAACTTCTATACACTGTTGAAAAGTGTACCAGTCACTGAAATTTGCAAAGTCATAACTTGGTCACCAGTTCAGTTTTTCCAAACAATATGTCTTGGTACAGGCTTCCAGGTCAGATACTGCTATTGCCAGTGCTGTTTTGTCAGCAGTCTTAAATCTGACTCCAAAGCTGCTCCCTCCTATGGATGCTGCTTGGCAGTTGCTTGAAGTGGAGCACTCATCAGGACACTACTTGAGAAAGGAAAGGTGGTTCAATTTTACAGGAACTGAAGTTCTTAGATGTCTTGATAGGTGCTCTACTGTTTGCCCTTTTCCCCCTTTGCTTTGTGGTCTGTCTTTTGGTGATAGCAAAGGAACTGAGGGCTATTTGCCTGCACTGCTTCCTTTATTCTTAAGACGGGACATGAGGTGGTCTGGAGTCACCTGCATGTGCTGAACAGGCAGTGCTCCCGAAAATGTCAAAGATGACCCTGAAGTGGAGTGCATGTAGTGGGATGCACCTTGAAGAACTCAAGTTACTATACAAAGTTGCTAACCTCTGAATCAACAAGTGATATTATTTAAACCGTAGACAACACTTGGATTAAGTAAGAATTGTACGTTTGGTTAAGAATTGGTGGATGACTAACTGTATTCACTGGGCGGATGCATAATTGAACCTTATTTATAAATAAAATATACAAATTGACTTTAATTTAACACTAACTCCTGTAAGAATTATTTTCTTTTAAATATAAACTGCAATAGAGATGCTCTGGACACCTGAGTTCACAAAATGTTGGGCAGTTGGATATTCCCTGTTAGTAGCTTGCAGCATGTGAAATCAGTCTCTTATTTGTAACTGGCTTGACATTCATAAGTCGACTAAATTTCCTTGTGCTTAAAAATGTGATTTCTTCAGAGACATTCCTTAATGTATGCGAGTTCAACCTCCTGGACATCATTTATTTTTGGGCATCTCTTAGATCTTTCCTGATTATTGAGTTTTTGCATGTTGATTATCTTGTAGCTATATTAAAAAAAAAAAAGAAAAACGAAAAGAAGAGAAAAGAAGGTTTTATGGCCAGAGCTTAATGCTACAAGTCACACTGTAAACTACCAAATAAAGTAGGCTGAAGGACATAATGGGGTCTGATTGGTTTAATAGCTTGTGGAGCAAGAATCTTTAGTACTACTTTCTCTTTAACCACAAACAACCAAAACCTAAACAACCAAAAAAAACCCCACCCAGGTATCTATGAAACTAGTTAGGTGATAGCACTTGAAGTACATAACAAAGAAGATTTGAGTTCTAACCACACTGGAGATGTGTAGTTGTAAATAAGTGCATCATGCATTTCTGTGATATTGATAAAAAAAACCTGAATACATGTAAGTTAAACTACAGAATTGCTTAAGTAAACGTGTAAAATATAGTGTCTCTTCCTGGTTAGTAAAAGCAATCCCACAAAATGTAGCCTAAAGGCTGTATTTAGTTGCGCTTCACATGTTTTAATGGTTACCAATGAATGAGCATCAACCCTATCTTAAGAGAGGAATAAAGTACAGATACAAAGCTAGATTAAAATAAATGATTTAAAACAAGATTTCTTGCTTGCTGATTAAAATTTGACTTCTATCACTTTGATTTTAAATCAGTCCATCCTGGCAATGTGCAGCACAGGGATGTCAGAGCTGTCAGTTGTCCAGACTACTTTTAAGTATCCATTGTATCATCAACTTTACCTGCTGGTTAACAAATCTGCCTTGAAAGTGAGTTAGTCGCTGTTAGCTATTGGAGATAAAATGTACATACAGGAATTGAAGTGAGGTTAATGAAACTTTTCGGTCTTGACTGAAAACATACTTTTTACATTTTATTTCAATAGTTGAGCCCATTGTGAGCCTAACAAAGGGACCAAACTCTTTAATAGATGGTGAAAATCAGGCAGTAGCAGCCACTGGAAAATCTGCTGCAGATATTGATTGGGAAGGAGGTCTTGGAGAAGTGGAATCCAGTTCTACTTTATTTCCAAATGAAACCGTGACAGTTGTCAGTCACTACAAACTCATACCCACCAAATTTGCCAGAGGAAGACACATAAGTTGTGTTGTGAATTTTTGTTTACTGCCTGTGACCTGTCCGTGACTTTTACTAAAAATATCCATGACTTAAAATGTAACCTTAGACATTAGCGATCTTCCAAGCATCGGGAACAGAGGCTTGTTTCAGCGATGGATTACCTACCATGGTTAGTAGTTCTGCAATTTCACCTTTGAGTTCCTTCCGAACTCTTGGTTGAATACCATCTGGTCCTGGTGACTAATTACTCTTTAATTTTTCAATTTATTCTAAAGCCTCTTCTGTTGACACGTCAGTGTGGGACAGTATTTTAGATTTGTTGCTCCCAAACGATGCCCCTCCCATCAGAGCTATTTCCCCCACATCCTCTGCGGTGACGACTGATGGGAAGAGTTCATTTAGCTTCTCCAAAGTGGCCTTGTCTTCCTTGAGTGCTCCTTTGTAGGCAGTGGTGTTGTAGTCATGTTCGTTCAAGGATATTAGAGAGATAAGGTGGGTGAGGTGGTTTTTTTTTTTTTGTTGGACCAATATCTGTTGGTGAGAGACACAAGCTTTTGAGCTTAAACAGAGCTCTTCCCCATTTAACACTTGGTTGTCCTGTGTCTCCACTGGCTTTCTGGAAAGCTTTCTGCTTCCAATGTACTTTAAAAAAAAATCTGTTCATTCTTGCATCTTTAGCAAGCGGATTCTCAAATTTCTTTCTTGCCCTGATTTATTATACTCATTGTGTCAGAGTTTGTACATATTCCTAGTCTCCTCACCGGAATGTAACTTTCAGATTTTACAGGATATCTTTAATGACCTCCATAGCTCTGTTGTTTAGCTATGGTGACATAGATTCATAGATTCTAGGGTCAGAAGGGACCAATGTGATCATCTAGTCCGACCCCCTGCACAAAGCAGGCCACACAACCCTACCCATCCACTTCTGTAACAAACCCCTAACCTATACCTGAGTTATTGAAGTCTTCAAATTGTGGTTTGAAGACCTCAAGCTGCAGAGAATCCACCAGCAAGTGACCCATGCCCCACGCTGCAGGGGAAGGCGAAAAACCTCCAGGGCCTCTGCCAATCTGCCCCAGAGGATAATTCCTTCCCGACCCCAAATATGGTGATCAGCTAAACCCTGAACATGTGGGCAAGACTCACCAGCCAGCACTCAGAAAAGAATTCTCTACAGTAACTCAGATCCCATCCCATCCAACATCCCATCACCAACCACTGGGCATACTTATCTGGCGATAATCAAAGATCAGTTGCCAAAATTAGGCTCTCCTGTCATACCATCCCTTCCATAAACTTATCAAGCTTAATCTTAAAGCCAGATATGTCTTTTGCCCCCAGTACTCCCCTTGGAAGGCTGTTCCAGAACTTCACTCCTCTAATGGCTAGAAACCTTCATCTAATTTCAAGTCTAAACTTCCTAGTGTCCAGTTTATACCCATTCGTTCTTGTATCTACATTGGTACTGAGCTTAAATAATTCCTCTCCCTCTCTAATATTAATCCCTCTGATATATTTATAAAGAGCAAGCATATGCCCCCTCAGCCTTCTTTTGGCTAGGCTAAACAAGCCAAGCTCTTTGAGTCTCCTTTCATAAGGCAGGTTTTCCATTCCTCGGATGATCCTAGTAGCCCATCTCTGAACCTGTTCCAGATTGAATTCATCCTTCTTAAACATGGGAGACCAGAACTGCACACAGTATTCCAGGTGGGGTCTCACCAGCACCTTATATAACGGTACTAACACCTCCTTATCTTTGCTGGAAATACCTCGCCTGATGCATCCTAAAACTGCATTAGCTTTTTTAACGGCTATATCATATTGGCGGCTCATAATCATCTTGTGATCTACCAATACCCCAAGGTACTTCTCCTCCTTTGTTGCTTCCAACTGATGCGTCCCCAATCTATATCTAAAGTTCTTATTATTAATCCCTAAGTGCATGACCCTTGCACTTTTCACTATTAAATTTCATCCTATTACTATTACTCCAGTTTACAAGGTCATCCAGGTCTCCCTGTATGATATCCCGGTCCTTCTCCGTGTTAGCAATACCCCACAACTTCGTGTCATCCGCGAACTTTCTTAGCACATTCCTGCTTTTTGTGCCAAGGTCAGTAATAAAAAGGTTAAATAAGATTGGTCCCAGAACCGATCCTTGAGGAACTCCACTAGTAACCTCCTACCAGCCTGACAGTTCACCCTTCAGTACGACCCGTTGTAGTCTCCCCTTTAACCAGTTCCTTATCCACCTTTCAATTTTCATATTGATCCCTATCTTTTCCAATTTGACTAATAATTCCGCATGTGGAACCTTGTCAAATTCCTTACTGAAATCAAGGTAAATTAGGTCTACCACATTTCCTTTGTCTAAATAGTCTGTTACCTTCTCAAAGAAGGAGATCAGGTTGGTTTGGCACGATCTACCTTTAGTAAAGCCATGTTGTACTTTGTCCCAATTACCATTGACCTTAATGTCCTTAACTACTTTCTCCTTCAAAATTTTTTCCAAGACCTTACATGCTACAGATGTCAAACTAACAGGCCTATAGTTACTTGGATCACTCTTTCTCCCTTTCTTAAAGATAGGAACTACGTTAGCAATTCTCCAGTCGTACGGTACAACCCCTGAGTTTACTGATTCCTTAAAAATTTTCGCTAACGGACTTGCAATTTCATGTGCCAGTTCCTTTAATATTCTCGGATGAAGATTGTCCGGGCCCTCCGATTTTGTCCCATTAAGCTGTTCAAGTATGGCTTCTACCTCAGATGTGGTAATATCCACCTCCATATCCTCATTCCCCTTTGTCATTCTTCCATTACCCCTAAGCTCCCCATTAGCCTTATTAAAGACTGAGGGAAAGTACTTATTTAGATGTTGGGTCATGCCTAGGTTATCCTTAACCTCCTTTCCATCCTCAGTGTGTAGCGGTCCCACTTCTTCTTTCTTTGTTTTCTTCTTATTTATATAGCTATAGAACCTTTTACTATTGGTTTTAATTCTCTTTGCAAGGTTCAACTCTACTTGGCTTTTAGCCTTTCTCACTTTAACCCTACATGTTCTGACCTCACTAAGATAGCTTTCCATGCTAATCCCACCTTTCTTCCACTCCTTGTAGGCTTTCTGCTTTTTCTTAATCACCTCCCTGAGATGCTTGCTCATCCAGCTTGGTCTACAACTCCTGCCTATGTTTTTTTTCCCCTTTCTTGGGATGCAGGCTTCCGATAGTTTCTGCAGCTGCGACTTAAAGTAATTCCAGGCCTCTTCCGCATTTAGATCCACAAGTTCTTCAGTCCAATCCACTTCCCTAACTAATTTCCTTAATTCTTTAAAGTTAGCCCTCGAGAAGTCAAAAACCCTAGTCCCAGATCTATTTTTGTTTATCCTTCCATTTAGTTTGAACTGAATTAGCTCATGATCACTCGAACCAAGGTTGTCCCCTACAACCATTTCTTCTATGAGGTCCTCACTGCTCACCAAAACCAAATCTAAAATGGCATCCCCTCTTGTTGGTTCTTCAACTACTTGGTGAAGGAATCCATCAGCTATCCAGGAATCCAGAAAAATCTGAGCCCTACTATTCTTGCTGGCACTTGTCCTCCAGTCTGTATCTGGGAAGTTAAAGTCTCCCATGATCACACATTGCCCATTGGTGTTTACTTCCTTAAAAACATTAAAGAGGTCTATATCTATCTCCAAATCAGATCCCAGTGGTCTGTAGCACACCCCAAGCACTATCTCAGGGGAGGTAGCTTTCTTTCCCAGTGTGATGTTTGCCCAGACAGACTCTGTCTTGTCCATTCCATCACTTCTTATTTCTTTACAGTTAACTTCCTCATTGACGTACAATGCTACTCCACCACCTTTGCCTTTATTTCTATCTTTCCTAAACAACACATAGCCTTCAATACCCATACTCCAGTCATGACTACTATTCCACCACGTTTCTGTTATCCCTATAATATCCGGTTTCACTTCCTGCACCAGTAGCTCTAGTTCCTCCATTTTGTTCCCTAGGCTCCTCGCATTAGTGTACAGACATCTTAATTTTTGCCGTTTGGCTTCACTCACATTCTGTACCCTGTTAGGCACAGACATTCTACCACCACCATCACCTGTTAGTCTGTTATCTACACTACCCTTCCTCCTTATGCCAATTCTTCTGTCCACGGCTGTATCCCCTCTTCCATTGTTTACTTCTCTCTCAAGGTTAAATTCTGGCATGGAGATCTCCCGAACATCTCCCAACCATCTCCCCCAAATTTCTAGTTTAAAGCTCTCTTAATCAGGTCGGCGATTCTCCATCCTAGAAGTCTATTTCCCTCCTTGCTCAGGTGAAGTCCATCCCAAGAGAACAGTCTTTTGTCCGTAAATGCTTCCCAAAGGCCATACATCCCAAAGCCCTCCTTATAGCAGCACTGCCTGAGCCATCTGTTGATCACCATAATCTTGTCACACCTTTGTCACTCTTCTCTAGGAACCAGCAGAATCCCACTGAAGATCACCTGAGCCTCGATTTCCTTAAGCGTCTTCCCCAGTCTGGCATAGTCTCCCTTGATACATTCCAGAGAGTATCTAGCCGTATCATTCGTTCCCACATGAAGGACAATCAATGGATTCTTCCCCGCTCCCGCTAGTATCCTTTTCAGCCTCAGGTCCACATCCTGTATCCTAGCACCCGGCATACAGCACACCCTTCTGTTCTCCCGATCAGCTCTAGTCACAGGCCTGTCTACTCTTCTCAGTAAGGAGTCTCCAATCACGTAGACCTGCCTTCTCCTGGTGACAGTGCGCTTCTCCGGTCTATCTCCCGCACCCACTGGCTGTAAGTCCTCTCGATTCCTATTCCCCCTTGCAATCCTCCTGGTGCTCACATGTGGTGTTACCTCCATTGACTCCTCCCCTCCTCTTGCAGGACTAACAGCTCTTCTCTTTTTCCTTGCCCTCTCTCCTTCAGCGGCCACCTGCTGTGCCCCTTCTTCATTTTCCAACTCTGCAAACCTGTTCCTGAGTTCTATTTCTCTTTCACTGGCCCGTCTTTTCTTCTGCCTGGTTCTCTTAGTCACATGCTTCCACCGTCCACTTTCCTCACCAAGCAGTCTCTCTTCTGAATTCTTTGGTCCTGCTTCCATCTGCACATCTGAGCTTATCCCTTCAGTCCCCTCGTGTCTGTGCTCCATCATCTGCTCAAACACCTGTCTAAACTCAACCAGAGCTTGCACCTGCATCTCCAGTTCTCGGATCTTCTCTTCCATCAGCTCTATCAGGCGGCACTTCATGCAGACAAAGCTCTTTTCAGGCGCCCCCTCCAGGATCATGTACATACCGCAGCTTCTACATCCAGTCATCCTCATTGTGTCTTTCACTGCTACCTCTGTATCAGTCATGGCCTTCCCACCTGATGCCTGGTAGTCAAAACAACACAAGCCCCCAGCAGGCACCAGACCACCACCGTATCCCTTAATCAGCTTGTCAGTTCTTCTGTCTTAGTCTCCCCTGCAACCCCCCCCGGAAACTCCCACTGAAACTCCCCTGTTTACAGCTCTGTTTGCTGGCTCCTGTGCCGCTGCCTGGCTGGCTGACTACTTATATAGGACCCCTAATCAGGTAAGCTCCGCCCCCTAATCAGGGTTCCGCTGCTCTCCCAGCACACTGCCCCTAGCAGCCTACACACACACACACACACACACACACACACACACACACACACACACACACACACACTACACAATACAATCCACAAACTACAAATTACAGAAACCTGCTTCTCCAACAGAACTCCCACTGAAACTCCCCCATTTACAGCTCTGTTTGCTGGCTCCTGTGCTGCTGCCTGACTGGCTGGCTACTTATATAGTACCCCTAATCAGGTAAGCCCCACCCCCTAATCAGGGCTCCACTGCTTTCCCAGCACACTGCCCCTAGCAGCCCACACACACACACACACACACACACACTACACAATACAATCCACAAACTACAAACTACAAAAATCTGCTTCTCCAACAGAACTCCCACTGAAACTCCCGTTTACAGCTCTGTTTGCTGACTCCTGTGCTGCTGCCTGGCTGGCTGGCAACTTATATAGGACCCCTAATCAAGGCTCCGCTGCTCTCCCAGCACACTGCCCTAGCAGCCTACACACACCACAATACAATCCACAAACTACAAACTACAAAAACCTGCTTCTCCAATAGAACATGGTTTTGGTCTTCTTACTGTAGGGGTTCTCAAACTTTTTTTGCTGAGACTGGCTTTGAAAATATTTCCTGCTGTAATGATCTCTCTCCACCCCACCCCTGTACCATGCCACCCTTACTTCTGCGCTGCTGTTAGCGGTGACTCTGTCTTCAGAGCTGCCCAGCTCTGAAGGCAGTTCAGAAATATGGGTGACCCCCCTTTTGGGTCAGGACCCCCACTTCGAGACACTCTCTTGCCTTTTCCAATTTGGGTTATACTATTAGTCTGAACCCATATTGGGGTGATTTTCAGTGTTCCCCATGCTGCTTTCAGGCATTTAACCCTTGTGACTGCTCCTTTTAATTTCCACCTAGCAAGCATCCTCATTTTTGTGTAGTTCCCCTTTTTAAAGCTGAAGGTTTCCATGGTGGTTTTTTCCAGTATTATCCCCCTTACAAAGATGTAAAATTTAATTACATTATTGTTACTATTACTGAGCTGGGAGAACCGAATCCTGTGGTCCACTTAGGACTAAATCAAGAACTGCCTCTCTCCTGGTGGGTTCCAGGACTAGCTGCTCCGAGAAGTAATACATGGTGTTTAGAGGTTTTCCCTCCACATCACACCCTGAAGTGGCATTTACCCAGTCAATATGAGGATCGTTCACATCAGCCACTGTTGTTGGTTCTTTCTGGTTTTGCAGACTCTGTAAACTTCTGTAGCATTTCACAGTCCTGGTCTGGTGGGTGTTGTTATATCCCTACTGCTATACTCTTTTAGTTCAGGCATGGAATTTCTTTCCATAGATATTCCATGATACAGTTTGTTTCATGTATGCTTTTTTAAATTTTGTGTGACTCTCTGCTTTCTTTAACATATGGTGCCGCTCCCCAACCAGTGTGACCTACTTTGTCATTCTGTTATATTTTGTACCCCGGTATTACCATGTTCCGCTGATTATCCGCTTTCCACCAAATTTTCATTATGCCTATTATATCAAGTATCAGAGGGGTAGCCGTGTTAGTCTGGATCTGTGAAAAGCGACAAAGAGTCCTGTGGCACCTTATAGACTAACAGACGTATTGGAGCACACGCATGTATTGGAAATTTCCAGAGACAGGTATAAATATGCAGGCAAGAATCAGTCTAGAGATAACGAGGTTAGTTCAGTCAGGGAGGATGAGGCCCCCTTCTAGCAGTTGAGGTGTGAATACAAGGGAGGAGAAACTGCTTTTATAGTTGGCTAGCCATTCACAGTCTTTGTTTATTACTGAGCAGATGGTATCAAATTTGCCACTCAACTGAAGCTCAGCAGTTTCTCTTTGAAGTCTGGCCCTGAAGATTTTTTTGCTGCAGGATGGCTACCTTTAAATTTGTTATTGTGTGTCCACGGAGATTGAAGTGTTTTCGTACAGGTTTTTGTATGTTGCCATTCCTAATGTATGATTTGTGTCCATTTATCCTTTTACATAGGGACAGTC
Organism: Gopherus evgoodei; assembly: GCF_007399415.2. NCBI lineage: Eukaryota > Metazoa > Chordata > Testudines > Testudinidae > Gopherus > Gopherus evgoodei. Next base: position 2,477,974 of record NW_022060062.1, on the reverse strand, counting down.
CACTTTGGCCGATGTACATAACAGAGGGATATTGATGGCACATGATGGCGTATATTACATTGGTGGACCTGCAGGTGAATGAACTGGTGAAAGCTTTATAACTATTAAAACACGAACAGTCAGCATCACGTCAGACTATACCAAGTAAATAGTCTTACATCAAACCCTAATAAGTTCTCAAGCAGCATTTTTCTTATTTTGCCTATCTAGAAATATAGATGATTATTGATTAGAAATAGTTTTCCATCAGTCTGTGAATGTATGGTGAAATCAATGGTCATCAACATGTACTAGTAAAAATCTTATCTTTCCAAGTCTAACTATGAAAGATCTGCCCATCTGCTATAACAACTTCAAAAGTGCATGGAGGGTGTGATAGTCATGTGGGACCATCTGCTGACAGGAGACTGTGTGAGGTTCCTCTCCAGGAGTCCTTGGGAGAAGGGAGGGCAGTGGGAGGGAAGAAGGTGACGGGGAGCTGGTGCTCGTGGGATGTCCCAAAGGCTCTTACGCAAAGTAAGCTGTCGTGGGATAAGAGGGAAGGTTCTCATGGTTCGGTAACTGGTTAAAAGACAGGAAACAAAGGGTAGGAATAAATGGTCTGTTTTCAGAGTGGAGAGAGGTAAATAGTGGTGTCCCACAGGTATCTGTACTGGGCCCAGTGCTATTCAATATATTCCTAAACGATCTGAAAAAAGGGGTAAACAGTGAGGTGGCAAAATTTGCAGATGATCCAAAACTACTCAAGATAGTAAATTCCCAGGTAGACTGAAGAGCTACAAAAGGATCTTTCAAAATTGGGTGACCGCACAACAATATGGCAGATAAAAATTAATGTTAATAAATGCAAAGTAATGCACATGGGATTATGTTTTCCAAACTCTACATATAAAATGATGGGGTCTAAATTAGCTGTGACCATTCAAGAGAGAGATCTTGAAGTCATTCTGGATAGCTCTCTGACAACATTCACTCAATGTGCAGCGGCAGTCAAAAAAGCAAACAATGTTGGGCATCATTAAGAAAGGGATAGATAATAAGTCAGAAAATATATTGCCTCTCTATAAATCCGTGGTACACTCACACCTTGAATACTGTAGGCAGATGTGGTCACTTCATCATAAAAGAGAGATATTGGAATTGGAAAAGGTTCAGAAAAGGACAACAAAAATGATTAGGGGTATGGAACAGCTGCCATATGAGGAGAGATTAATAAAACTGGGACTTTAAGTTTGGAAAAGAGACGACTAAGAGGGGATATGATAGAGGCCTATAAAATCATGACTGGTGTGGAGAAAGTAAATAAGCAAGTGTTATTTACTCCTTTTCATAACACAAGAACTAGGGATCACCCAGTGAAATGAATAGGCAGCAGGTTTAAAACAAATAAGTATTTTTTCCACATAATGCACAGCCAGCCTGTGGAACTCCTTGCCAGAGGACGTTGTGAAGGCCAAGACTATAACAGGGTTCAAAAAAGAACTAGATAAGCTGATGGAGGATAGGTCCATCAATGGCCATTAGCCAGGATTGGCAGGGATGGTGTCCCTAGCGTCTGTTTGCCAGAAGCTGGGAATGAGCAACAGGGGATGGATCACTTGATGATTCCCTGTTCTGTTCATTTCCTCTGGGGCACCTGGCATTGGCAGGATACTGGGATAGATGGACTTTTGGTCTGACCTGGTACTGCCATTCTTATGAGGGCTGTGTGGAAGAATCGGACTTACAGGGAATCAGGGAGTTGGTTGAGGAAAAGAAGGGAGAGAATCAGGGGCAAGAGGAAGGGAGTCAGGGAGGCGAGCTCCTGGGAACAGGTAGAGGGGTTGGTTGTGGGAGAGGAAGATGGGGAATGGGGAAAAGGGGGTAGAGAGCCCAGCAGCAGTGTGAGAGGATTGGGTAGGAGATTTGGGTTACCTGGGAATGGGAAGGGAAGGTTTCAGGGAGGCAAAGATTTGAGGCACGCCACTGAAACTGCTATTGACAAAGTCTCTGATGACCTCTCCCTTGGCAAAGCTCAGAGCCAGCTCTCCATCCTCCTCCTCCTCCTTAACCTCTCAGCCGCTTTTGACACCCCTGATCATGCTTTTCATTTTGAAATCTTGTCTTCCCTTGTCCTCTCCTGGTTCACTACCTCCCTCTCTAAATGCTTCTTTGGCATGTCCTTCAGAGGATCCTCCTCACCCTCACTCCAACTTTCCGTGGGGATTCCATAGGGCTTCGCCCTCTGTCCACTTCTCTTCATCCTCTGCTCCCGATCTCTGGGTAATCTCATCTGCACACACACATTCAACTACCATATCTGTGCCAGTGACTCTCAGATCTGCCACTCTGCTCCAGAGCCATCTCCTTCTATCCCAATGAAAACCTCAGTTTGTCTCTGACCTCTCCTCGTGGATATCTAGCCATCAGCTCAAGATCAACCGTGAAAATCATGGCTGACCCCAAACCATTCCATCATCTCCATTCTCTATCACTTCAGACCACCACCACCATCATCTTGCTTGTCATTCAGGCCAATAAACTGAGCCACATCTTTGACGCAGACCTCTCACTAGGTCTTCACATCTAGGCTGTGTCTACATCTTGTGTCTTCTTTCTGCTTAATGTCCTCAAGATCTGGCCTTTCCTATCCATCCGTACAGCTGAAAATTCTTGTCCAGGCTCACATCATCTGCTCTCTGAATTACTGTCATGCCTTTTTTCTCTGGCCTTGACAAATGCAACCTTGCTCTGCTTTGTATGCATTCAGAAGTAGACATCCATAGAGCTTTCTCATCCTCAGACTTGACCTCTGGAAGGTCCTGAGTGGGGGACCTGATAACAAATCTTAGAGGCTATTATAAAGAGGGTGGTGATCAAATATTCTCCGTGTCTGCTGAGGTAGGACACAAGTAATTGGCTTCATCTGCAGCAACCAAGATTTAGTATGGATATTAGGAAAAATTTTCTAATGAGGCAGATAAATAAGTTCTGGAATAGGTTACCACGGGATTGTGGAATCCCCCATTACAGGAATTTTTTTTGGAATTGGTTAGACAAACACCTGTAATGGAGGGTCTCGGTATACACTTGGTCATGCCTCAGGGCAGGGGGATGGACTACTAGATGACAAGTATGCATATTTTTTCCCATAAGATTATAACTCCACTTCCCTGTCCCAGAGAAAGAATTAATGACTGTTTGAAGTAAGATAGGCCTGTCTAGGTTGGCAAGAAGTCCATGAGTATGAATGGAGCACGCTGGAGAGACAATGGAAGACACAATCACTGGATGTTGACTTGCAGTGACTATGATCCAAGAGAAGCAGAACATGGTAACACAATGGGACTGCAACTTGAGATGAAGGGGCTAGGTTATAAACTGCCTAGGCTTTCAGTTGGCTGCTTCCCAAGGCAGAGAAATTTGAGACAGGAAAACAGAGAGAGAGAGGGACTCAGGCCATGTCTTCACCAGCACTTCTGTTAACAAAATTTGTCACTCATGGGGTGTGAAAAAACCACCTCTGCCCTGAGCGACAGACATTTTACACCATAAGCATTTGTGGGCGTGGTGGGAGATGCTCTCCTGCCAACATAGTCAGTGCCACTGGTTTTATGACACCGGCAGGAGGAGCTCTCTCCCGTTGGCATAACATGGCTACACGAGTGGCCTTATGGCAGTCCAGCTGTGCTACTGTAAGCTCGTAAGTGTAGATGTGATGAAGTGGGAATGTTCTTAATGTTTCCTCTGAATACTGTGGATATCTCAGTTTCCCCTATGCATTTCTTAAGTATCTAGGTCGGGGGATCAGGGAGTGTGATTGTTTCAGAGCCCTAGAGGGCCAGTGTGGTGTCTGCACAGAGAATGGCCGACACCCTGTCTTCTGGCAACTGATGGCCTGGGCCCTTCCCCTACAAGGTGCCAACTGAAGGTGTTGGAGAACAAAGAGATCAGCGTCCTCCTTGCCTGGGAAAGAGACAAAGGCTAGATGAGGAGCTGGAGGGAGTTTCAGTTTGGAGCTGGCTGGGAAAATGAGAAGAGGCCCAGAACCTGGTTCTGGGCTCCCTACACTCCAAGATGGATCTGACTGAGGGGTCCTGTTGTCTGTATTTACAAGCTCTGTTTTGGACTGTGTTCCTGTCGTCTAATAAAGCTTCTCTTTTACTGGCTGGCTGAGAGTCATGGTGAATCGCAGGAAGTGGTGGGGTCAGTGACAAATAGACATGGCCTAAATTGAGGGGGCTTTGGAAAAGCTGGGCAGATGATCCCGACTACATGAATTTTGAGTTAAGTTTCGCTTTACTGGACTAACCTGTTGACCCTTAAGTACTGTATTCTGCTTGTTCATCTCAGCTCCAGAGAATCCACACAGGGGAGAGGCCCTATGAATGCAGTGAGTGCGAGAAAACCTTCAGTCACAGCTCGCACCTTATTAGGCATCAGAAAATGCACACAGGTGAGAGAACCTGTGAAAGCAGTGAGTGTGGGAATACCGTCTCTTAGGGTCCAAACAAATTGTTTGTACAACTCCACTTCCTAGTTCAGTGTGTCTCATTACCATTCCAATGGATGGCAGGGTTAGATTGAGAACAATCATCCTTCATCCATTGGATTTAAAGAGAGAGTGCTTCATAGGACATTCCTTCCCCGGGGATCCCAAACTGGCTGCCTGATTGGGTAACAATGACTTTCAGGCTGTAGAAATAGTGATAACCAATGAGGCAACAAATGTGTCAAGCTCCAATTTCAGACTTCTGGATGCTCGCATGTTGAGTCCTGATTCTAAGGTTGTGTGTCTGATGCTGTGGCTACAAAATAAAGCTGATGTTGGTGCAGCTGTAGCATTGCTTTTACAGATGCTCTCTGCCAATGGGAGAAATCTCTCCCCAAGGACTTTATTAGCCCAGCCCCTACAAGCAGCGGTGACTATGTTGGAAGGCAAAGCTCTCCTGCTGATGTAGTGTTATCTCACAGGGGAGTAGGGCTGTATAACTACATTGCTCACCGGTGTGGATTTTTCATACCACTGAGCAATATAGTTATATCAATAAACGTCTTTAGTGTAGAACAGACCTTAGTTTTCTCTTGTGTTTTATGAATTTATATCACTTCTTCTCTACCTCCTCCTACTTTGAATGATTTAAAAGTGTGATGAGAGGTATTTTTCCTGATGATGCACACATTCCTATATAGGAGACCCCTTCCACCAACACACATGGCAAAAAAAACAGGGAGAGATGAACTCACAGAAGTGGTTGGGACCCAAGCTGGGACAAACTACAACATGAGCTAAGGTTCAGTTGTTGGCAATGGGGATTACAATAAAACTAACATATATGAGAAGAATTTGTGATCTTTGAATATGTTATTGGTACCAATGAAAATGAAATTATAGGTTAAGTTCTTGGTTAAAGAGTAATAGACTAATTGTTTGATAATCTGAATTATTTTGGAAAATGGAAAGTTGTCTTGGTTTTCGTTTTGTTAGTCATACAGGAAATGATGGCTAATCTTAAAAAGTTAATTTGATTAAATTAACCATGTGTAGTGTAAAGAGTTATGGTAGAAAACTCCCTCTACAGGCTGGGATGGGAGAGTGTGTGTGAGAAAGAGTGTATAAGAGAATATTGGCCCAGTATAGATTTACTTTTTTTTGTATTTCAAATAGAGCTTATTTTGCTTAGCTTCAAAGTTAATTTCTATTAAAAGGAAAACTACTCAGAGACAAGTTGTATAACTTTTTACCCACTTAGCCTATAATGGTCACTGAGTTCCCTACTTCTCTAATTTGCAAAGGAAAGGCATGACAACTGTCATAGGATGCGTCCAGCAGGTAAAAAAGCTGCCATCATCAACCATCAATATCAAGGAGAAGGCTGAACTTCACTGCCTTTCATCTCTAAAAGCCATCTTGAGGCTGGTCTACAATGAAAAGCTATGCTGATATGGCCACATCTCTGAGGTGTGAAAAATCTACTCCACAGAGAAGTAGTTAATGTGAGCCCCTGTGTAGACAGAGTTAGGTTGTCAGAAGAATACTTCCAGTGTTTGAAGTATAGACATTGCCTTAGGGCTGGTCTACAGTATGCAGTTATTTTGGAATTAGCCAAGTTAATTTGAAATAAAACTGATTCCGTTCATACAGCTGAGCATTCCTTCGACTCTTCCCTTGAACAAGCAAAGGACAGAGGGTTTTTTTTTGTGTGAAGTCCCCGTCCCCCTCGATCACAACCTGGGGATTAGACAGAAACCACTGATAACCTTTAGCATGAGCTGGTCTTAATATAGCTTTGGAATCACTCAGAGTAATTGTTGCACGCTTTTTTCATGCAGTATAATCCACTTTTTTAATACGTGCTGATGCAGGCATGGTTCATATCCTTACTAACTGAATACAATATAGATAGGATAAAGAAGTTGAACTTTGAAACTCACAAGTAGCTGAGAGAGAATGTAGAGTCGTGTGTGATATTCAAAAGCCCTGAAAAATATTAATCTGAAAATATTTCCTCCCCCCATAGGGTTCATTGCTGCGGACATTAAATGTACGGGGTCTTTGACCGAACTGTAGCTTATCACAGACTACCATGAGCATAGCTCCCTGTATGATTATCTGCAATCCACTCCCTTGGATCCAAAAGCCATGCTAAACCTGGCCTATTCCTCTGCTAGCAGCTTTTGCCACTTGCAAACGGAGATCTTTGGGACTCAAGTCAAGCCAGCTATTGTCCATCGGGATCTGAAAAGTAAGAACATCCTAGTGAAAAAGGATGGAACCTGCTGTATAGCAGACTTGGGCTTGGCAGTTAAATGGTTTAGGTGAGTAAAATGAGGTGCATTTCTTTGTGGGTGAATTTTTTCCTGTCCCCAGGCTTGTTAATGTCAGCAATAAAATGGATGTTTTTTAATTGAAAGGGGTCAGAGAGATACCACGGTATCTTTTTGTATCATTGACATGCATCCGATGAAGTGGGTATTCACCCATGAAAGCTCATGCTCCAATACGTTTGTTAGTGTATAAGGTGCCGCAGGACTCTTTATTGTATGTGGGGTGTAATATATATGATACACACTTATACTATACTAGGGGCAGGTACAAGTCTGTCGCATCTTATGCGCATTTAACTTGCGCAGTTTCAGTTTTATGTGGTCGGCAAAAACAACAAAATGAGAAAAATAACAATTTTAATACCGTACTTGTAGTGCAGGCAATTCTGCCCGCCATTGTACTGCATGTAATTTTGATGAGACGTGATTTTCGCTTTACGCTCTGACTGCAAAACGTAACCCCAATATAAGATGTGACACACCTGTATATTATATATTGCATGTTTATAAATAGCGGTTTTGTATTTAAATGGTAGTATTTGCACACAAATTCCATTTTCAATAAGTTGTCCATTTTCAATAAGTTGCCCTTAATAGACAACCGATTAACATTACTGCACGCTGAAAACATGTTAAGAAAACAAAATTTAATGAAGATTTGGTTGGTATCGCCTGCCTTAGCGTTAAGTCTAATGCTAAACAAAATCTCACAAATGTTACCAGGGTCTCTGTTGAGTCTTCTCTCTGTTGTGGTTCTGCATTTGAATGCTTAATACCGCCTGAGGCAAGTAAGCCTTTTAAGAAGGGGGGGGCTGGTCACAGTCAGTACCTTTCTCTAGAAGAACTGTTCCATTAAGATTATGCATTATTTTTGACCTTGTTCAAGAATGATTTTTGTTTGAATTTGTTTTTTCTCCACATCCAGTTGGGTTTTCTGAGGTGATTTTTTTTCAAACTACTTTTTGTATGTTTGATTCTTTTCTTTTTCTTTTCCTTTTAGTGATAAAAATGGGGTGGACGTACCACCTAAAACCCTGGTAGGAACAAAGCGCTATATGCCTCCTGAGGTGCTGGATCAAAGCTTGAATAGGAACCACTTCCAGTCATATCTCACGGCTGATATGTACAGTTTTGGACTCATCCTTTGGGAGGTAGCAAGGAGATGTGTGTCAGAAGGTAAATGGCAAACATATTGTTGGTAAGTGGAGTGTGACTTTTCCTTGTAGCAGCAAACTCCATTTATAACCTGAAGCTTCAAGTTCCATCCTTCCTTTCTGGGTAGTAGATTTTGTTGCAATAAACTAACCTGGGTAGACACCTTGGCAGTCCTGAGCCTATTCATTTCTGCTTCCTTGCACTGAGGGCTTTTCAGCTTCAGTCTTAGTTTAATAACAAAGATTTACACTATGTTTTAGTAGCCTATTTAAAGATGCAATGATGCATCCCTGTGGTGGGAACATGGAGCTAATTTGTGGGCTCTTTCAGGGAAGGGCTACACTACAGCCAGGATGCTCTGAGATCAATCCACCAGTGGTCAATTTAGTCGGTCTAGTAAAGACCCACCAGATCGACTGCAGATCGCTCTCCAGGTGACCCCATACTGTAACCCCGATGAGAAGAGTAAGGTAAGTCGACGGGAGATTTTCTCCTGTCGACCCGCCCCCCATGGTGTAGACCCCGTGGTAACTCCACCTAATGTACGTCGACTCCAGCTACATTAGTCACGTAGCAGAAGTTGCGCAGTGTAGGTCAACTTACTGCGGTAGTGTAGACATAGCCTCAGAGTGGTAAACATTTCTGCTGGAGTAGGAACACTCTGCTGTTTGAGCAGAAAGAAAACGGGGTGATTTTCCATAGGTGTTATGGTTAACAAATGATTTAAACAGACAACTATTAGGCAGTTGACTGTTGTTCTCTCTCTGTTATCCTTAAAAAAACACAAGTTGCTTCCATGGCAGGCAGAAATGCAGCCAGGATGCAGGAATTAGTAAGAGGGAAGAGAGGCACCTATTCAGTCATCACCATTCCAACATCATCCTGAATTTTCCTCGGACATCTGCTATCCAAGTACAGAATGAGGCCCCGATATTACAGTTGGATGCCATACGAAGTCATTGAGGCTCTTGTAGGCCCATGAATCCACCCATGTGTATCACATTGCAGGATCAGGTCCAAATTCCACTCATGCTCGGATTGTGAGATCTGAATCCAAATGGTATTATTACAAGCCGCAAACCCAGAAAAGCAGCAAAGAGTTCTGCGGCACTTTATAGACTAACAAATGTATTGGAGCATATGCTTTCATGGGTGAATACCCACTTTGTCAGATGCATTCTTCACTTTCTTCAAAAAGATGACCCCCTCTCCAAAGCAAAATAGAAAGAATAGCTGACATGGATGATGCTCTTTAAGCCTGGTCTACACTGGGGGAGGAAGGGGATTGATCTAAGATACGCAACTTTAGCTACGAGAACAGCGTAGCTGAAGTCGACGTATCTTAGATCGACTTAACTCCCATCCTCATGGCGTGGGATCGATGGCCGTGGCTCCCCTGTCGACTCCGCTTCTGCTGCTCGCTCTGGTGGAGTTCCTGAGTCGATGGGAGCACGTTCGAGGATCAATTTATCACATCTAGATGAGATGCGATAAATTGATCCCCGATAGATCGATTGCTACCTGCCGATCCGGCGGGTAGCGTGGACGTACCCTTAGTGTCTATGCTGAGCAAAACAGAGATAGGTGTGTCTGGTAGAGTCCAAAAGGGTGTAGTTGATATACTCCAGACATCCTTAGTCCCCTGGGATTTTTATCCTGAAGTTATGATTCATCTGGAAAATGTTTCTTTCAGGAATAGTTGAAGAATACCAGCTTCCATACCATGATCTTGTGCCCACTGACCCCTCCTGCAAAGACATGCGAGAGATCGTGTGCAGCAAGAAGCTCCGTCTCTCATTACCCAGTAGATGGAGCAGTGACCAGGTAAGAAATCCTTTTAAAAAAAGCAAGTTTTATTACGTTGCCATTTATCTGCCCTCAAAACTGTGGTGATTTCATCCAGAATAGATAGGGTGGGATTTTCAAACATAGCACTGTGCCTGTTAGGATCAGTGAGATGGCTATATTTGATTTTAGCACCCGCCACGTTGCCCTAAAACGGAATGGCCATTGAAGTAGATGCTCTGATTCCCTGAGGAGCTGGCCTGAAGTCTTTTCAGAAGGACGTGTTATGTTTTTTCCTACCGACCGGAATCACATCGTGAAAGCTGAATGCACGCAGACTGTATGTTTCAACTCCGCTCTTATACATGTTTTCCCTTTCCCTTGTCAGAATTACTATTGTTGAAGAGTGGCTGGCCGGAAGCTCAACCTACTTGTAAAATTACTCATTTCGCAGTGCACTGGAGATGGCTGTTTGTTTTAAATCAGGGCTACAATTGTCAGTGGCCCTTTTTCTGAGAGCCCTGGTTCTGTTGCGATGGGGGCAATCCCATTCGTGCAGTCCTGAGGGCATGATTCCAATAAGTTTCATTTTACCATCTGTACACAGTATCACAGCGTCCAGGAATCGCAGCCAAAACCCTCACCTAGCACACTTGTTTAGAAATACAGCTAACGGGCTACGTTAGGGTCCGCTTGCCTTTACACTGTACCTTTTAAAAAGGAGATTGTATTGTATCCGCATCCGATTCGCCATCTGCAAAAATTATCTGTGGATATCTGCAGTATCCATGGATTTGCAGGGTGCTACACTGGGGGCCGGCTGAGGCAACCCCCTAGTCGGGTGGGGGTGCACTGGCAGCTGTGGGGTGCCTGCATGGAGTTGGCAGGCGGAGACACAACTGGGGGCTGCTCTTGGTGCCCCCCCTGCACCATGGGCAGGAGGAGAGTCCGCTGCAGCTCCCTGCCTGGGCTCCACGCCGGCCTGGCCGAGGGAAGAAAGGAGACCTGTGGTGCTGCACTGGGGCTGCTCGGGGGCCCCTGTCCAGGGCAGGTGGAGGATCCGCTGCTGCTCCTCACCGCTGCCTGCCCAGCTCTTACCATGGCCAGGCAGCAGCTCTGAGCTGGCAGCTGTGAGGAGCCTCCACTTACCCTGGGCCTGAGGCCCAAGCAGCCCCAGTGTCCCTGCCCCCCCGGGGCAGGTGGAGGAACCCTGCTGCGGTTCCTCACAGCTGCCTGCCTGCTCTAACTGTCTGACCCCTGTGCGTATTTGTAGCCACAGCTGTGCCGCTATCTGCAGAAATGGTCCGCGGATCGAAAGCGGCTACCGGTGGATTTGCAGGGCTCTAGGTATTGATGCATCTCTTTGCCTGCAGATGTGTATGTTTCCTCTAAGAATGGGCTCTAGGATACGGCATTCCCAAGCGTACTGGTGTTTTTCCTTTAGGGATGCTGGGTTTGAGGGGAGGAGAGGATCTGAACTCAGTCCTCTGAGAATTTCTAATGAATCAAAATGGCGTTTCGGCTCAGTAGAACAATAATGGATGTACCTCAGACAAACTTGCCGACTGACGATGGCGCTCTGCGGAGGTCACTCATCTTGTGGAAGGGGATAGTGTAGTGCTGTTATTGTAGCAGACAGGTGTGGTTTGGGAATAGCAGTGTTCGGTTGAGCATTCAGCAATTGAATCAAAGATCTAAGCTGCAAGAGTTGTAAGCGGTCAGAGAAATGGGGTGTGGGTTAACCCCCCCCCCCACATCCATTCCTGGAAATTTGAGTACTTGTTTAACAGTGAAGGAACCACCCATTTCGCACTGCCGCTGACCAAAGCCTAAAGGGGAATTCATCTTGGGAGTCAGGCAAATGGGAAGTTGTGTTGTAGTGGGGCTGGTTAGAAAGGCTTTAGCGCAGAGAAATAAAGAATCTAGTCTGGCTGCTACCACACCTCAGGTGCTGGGCAGGCTTGCTGAGTTGGCTACTCTTCTCCGAGCAGTTGGCATCACCAGCTCCAGGATGGGGAACACACTGCCAGGTAGCAAACCTAGTAAATTAGTGCATGCCACCACATGGGTTCCCAACCCATTTTTATCTAAGGCACTTCCAGAAAAGATTCTGGCTTCATTGGTTATTTAGTAAACGCTGCTGCGCTTTCATGCTCTACACCCACCTTTCTGACCTGTGCTGTTTGCACTGTTCTTGCCATTAATGAAGGAGGTTTCATGGAGGTAGTATCAAGGAGTGGTGACAAGCAGGGCCATCCGTAGGGGGGTGCAGGGCCCAGACATCACCCTGATTCACCCTACCCAAGGGATGGCTCCAGTTACAGGACACTCCTATCTAGGGCCCCTCTAAGGCCGCTAAAGCCTTCCTGGCTTTATGCAAACATCAGGAAGGGTTTTTTCCAAAACCATTTTTTTTCTAATATAGAAACAGGGACTTGCAGTGATTTAAATCCTAGGATTCACCCCAATGCAGATGGCCTGCGAGGGCCCTCTGTGACAGGGCAAAGAATAGGCAGAAGAGCTGTGCATCACGGCCTCTGCACCTCCTTTCCCATGTCAGGAGCAGTGACTGTCCCCCAGTGGGCCGGCACAAAAGAAGGAATCGTTGTGGCAGACAGGAGACATCGACCAGATCGCCTCATACTATGGCGATAAGGGTAACATAGAATAGAGTCGGGTGAGTGAGAAGTCCTGCAAGACGACTCTGTGGGACAGCAGCTGGAAAAGCTGCATGCTCAGGCTGTGCTGAAGCCCTGGGGTCAGTTTGTAGACTGGAAGAGTGAATTCAACCCTATCGTCTGTGTTGCATTCCAGACCAAAAGCCCTGCTGCACAAGGGTCATGCAACCTATATTAAGGGGAAGTTATCAGAGAGGTTTTCCTTAGCATTCAGGGAAGGGAGATGGGAAAAGTGCTTTTCTGATGTTGGATTTTTGAACCAAATGTGGAGCCCAATTTGTCATAAATGTTCAAATTAAGTGACCTGCTGAGAACTGCAGTCGATATACAGAAAATGTCATCTCATCCAGTGTGTGTCATCCCATCCAGGTGCCTTTATTTGTGGCATGGCACCTGGCATCGCCTTTAGAATACACTGCAGTTTTTCGGGACAGCAGTCTTGCATTCCAGCTGACCCAGGTATGAGCGTTTTTAATCTTTTCTTTCCACAGTGCCTGAGACAAATGGAAAAAACTCATGACAGAGTGTTGGGCACACAACCCTGCTTCTCGACTCACAGCCCTGCGAGTAAAGAAAACACTTGCCAAAATGTCAGAGTCACGGAACATTACAATCTGATTCAACAAAAGATATCTCTGGCGAAAGCCCATCCAAAACGACTTTCCCTTGTGGTCAGAGGACATGAAGAGGAATTAGAAGCATTCACTAATGTGGATCCTGAACACAGTCATGCTTCAGAGCAACTGTAGATTTAACTAACATCTTTTGAGGAGAGGAGCCTTTGCAAAATCAGCAGCCTTTGACACACAAGATCAGAAAAGGCTCGTCTGCTCCCTGTTTGTGTGGGGAACTACCATTTCAGTAACTGGTTCAAGATTATGCATGTTGCTTTCTGTGAAAGCCCATTATTTTGATTTTATTTTATTTTTGATTGTTTAAAAGAAGACACTGTTTTAAATTTTTATGGTTCTAGGATAAGGCAAAGCACACTTTTTCTAGCCTTTATTACTGAAAAGTAAAGAATTTTGATACGAAAGGAACAGGTTCACTCAAGAATGAGTTTGGTTCATCTTAACAGCCACTGAAACCACTGGTGAGTGAAACTGCTGTGAACCGCATATAAAAATGTTGCATAGGAGACAATTATACACAACACGAGTGAGGGTTCCCCTTCAGCATGTGAAAGAAGCATTAACACTTTGGGGGAAAAATGTCCCATTTATTCTGGGGGATTATTTGTTGTTCCTTTTTTAAATGTAGTGAGACTTCTTAACTTCCTCTTGATAAGGACTGAAAGGAGGGAGCTGCTGACAGTTAATTGATCGTGCAGTTTGGATTTATTTAGGCAGAATTGGACCCAGTGCTGCGTTTCTCTTTCAACCAAAACCTCCCGCTGCAGTCAGTGGAAGAGGTGAGGGTTGGGCAATCTGGTCCAAGCTTTCGCCCATTATGAAGTGTTACTCTTTATGAAGAAAAATTCCATGGTTACTGCACAAAGAAACATTAGTTCTCAGAATCCCATTTGAAACACTGTTTGAATTATTTCTTTATTCTGACCATTATCAGGTCTTATCACTTTTTAAAAAAGACTTGAAATACATAAAGAATTATTTTTCTAAAATGCATACAGGGAGTGACATTTCTAACATTAGGAAAACATTTCCCACAATATGTTTTTCTTCTCCAGTTATGTTTAATAGAAGGTATTTGGGAGAAAATTAACAAAAATCTGAGCTGACCGCTTTCAAAAATCTGAGACCAAAGTTCATTCCCTAAATCTGCATTTAAATGCAGAAGCAAGAGGCTCGATTTCCAAGAACGCTCAGCCCTTTTGGAACAGGCCACTGATTTTGAACACCTAACAATGGATTTAGAGCCTAATGTTAGGCTCATGATTTTTTGTAGATCTTGGCATGAAACTTTAGCATTCTTGTTACTTTAAACAGCCTTTGCAGTAACCTCTGCATCTCTGGGTGGCATTGCTCAGTCATGAGTCTTCCACCTGAGGACTTGTAAGTCATAATGGATTCATAAGGAAAGGAATTGTGTTTCCCTTTTTGGACAAAACTGGTTTATTTGTATCACCCAGGTAAACGTCATTTGAGTTCAGCTTCATGGCTTGCCTCAGTTATTTATAGGTTGAAAAATTATTACTTCATATTTTAACACTGATAAAAATGTGCAAATTCTAGAAGTTTGAACGGAAGAGTTTCAGTATTGGTTAAGCATTTTCTAAGGTCAATTTCCATTGGCTTCAGTGGATGCTGCATATGCTTATCTGAGAGCAGGACCTGGCTTTCTAAAGCAGTGGTTTCTGTGATTTTCTTTACTGAAATGTTCATTTTCCAAAGTGGGAAGAATAGCACAAACCTTTTCTCTTTCTTCTCCTGTGTGCACTGAGTCTAGACAACTGTACTATAAATTACCCCTTCTGTGGTGTCCCCATTGGTGATTAGATAATGGTGGTTAAAAATGCAAAGCCCCAAAGTAATTAACGACAGTAGACGGAAATGAGAAAGGAAATGAACTAGTGACTGAATAATTCCTCATATACTGTGCCTCTGCAAATTATTTTAATCCTGAGGTCCTCGCTCAGATGAATAGAGAGAAATTTGTCAGGTTGAATAATAACCGAGGGACAGATCCTGGTCTCTGCCACCGCTCTTATTCCTAAGTAACTCTAATAAATGCAGTGGAGTTAAATCAGCTTTCGCTGCAGTAACAGACAACAGAATTAGGTCATGAATAAGAAATGCCCAAAGAGGGGAAATACGTTACTCTCCATTTTGAGGACAGCAAAGGTGCTAGAGGTAATCTTCACAAGTTCCACCAGTCATAACTATGTGAGTTTCCAGCAGTAATCCCCCGCAGTATAGAGATGAACATGCTGCAGGGAGGGTTCTCCCTAACAATGACCCTGCAATGCCCACCCCAAAGCTGTGAGGCCCAGACCTTGCTAGTTCTCCTGCAGATGGTATCCCAGGTGGTTTTTCCTTGTCCATTTTTCCCCAATAGAGGGAAATGTGCATCTCGTTTATGTTAAAATATTCCGTTTTTTTAATTTATTTTTCCCAGACTTATCTTAGAGCGGCTCAGCTGCCATTGTTCTGGTGATTGGCAGGCACAGAGCAACCCCACTGTTCAGCAGGTTTCAGATAGACTCCTCCAAGCGCCCTGAACCAGATGCTCTCAGTATGTAGCAAGGGAGAGAGGCCTCGTGCCAGCCACTCGCTGATTGTCCCAATGAGTTCCCAAGGATTTTAATTTTTTGTTCCTGAAAGAAAGGGATTCTAAGATGCCAGTTGGTAGGTCATAATATTTGTTATGTTAAGATGTTCAGGTTTATATGTTATAGATATAGATATATTCAGTTGGGAGTTAGAATAACTCTCATATGTGGATTAAGAGGAAAATATTATGGATGATAAAGCACTAAATGAAATACAATATTTATTAAAATGCACAGATTGACAAATAACAGTGACAGTGCTATGTGGTGGGAGGGGAAAGAAGAATACGAGGAGATGCTAGGCCAAATTTTGCCCTCAACCACACGCAAAATGGTCCAGGGCCTTCTTCAAACTACTGCAATGTCACCTTCAGTGTTAGCTGAGGGCTTCATCCTGCGCCAGTGGAAATCAGCGGGTTACGAATGAAAAGACTTGAAGAAGCTCAAGTGTTGTCCCTTTTCTAGCATAAACAAAATGGTTTCTTTTGAAGGAAGGTTGCCAATGGAAAGACTTTTCAGAGACTAATGGGCCTTATGGAACCTGTCAAATTTAAAAACTTTATCGGGGTTGTGGAAAAATCACTTGGACTGTATGAACTGTATTGTAAGTTCAGGACATCAGTAATTGACCTCACAGTCCCATGCATCATAATTTGTCCCGTGTAGTTTCCTTCTACACAATAAGTTGGCAGAAGTGTTAACGGGCTAGACCGGACCTCAGCATTGACAGGCAGCCTGTTCACTGCACCCTCCCTCCCCTGTTTTCTGACTGTCAGAACTGCTGCCTCCATAGCACAAGGTAAGTGGTGGTTCATTGTTCATAGCCAGCTGACCCTGACATTACCAAGACATGAGGCTCAGAATGAGACAGGCATCTTGGGTCATCCCCTCTCCAGTGCAAATAAACCCTATTGGAAGCTGCTGAGACTCTTAGGAAGAAACTCTAAGGACAAGGCTCTCTGCTCCCCTTCTCCCAGTATGGGGACCCTAAAACCATGGGTTTGGGATCTGGTAAACTTGCTGTTAATCATAGAATATCAGGGTTGGAAGGGACTGCAGGAGATCATCCAGTCCAACCTCCTGCTCAAAGAAGGACCAGTTCTCAGACAGATTTTTACCCCAGTTCCCTGAATGGCCCCCTCAAGAGTAGAGCTCACAACCCCAGGTTTAGCAGGCCAGTGCTCAAACCACTGAGCTATCCCTTCCCCCACAACTATTGCTCTGATCAAGGAGGAAATGAAAAGCTCTGGCATAATTTCAATGGGTGAGGAAAATAAACCAAGGGGAAATCAATGGTTAAAAGCTAATCAGGAAGGCCAGTACTAAAATACATTTTAAAGAGGAACTGTAATGTGGAGATAGACTATAGACTAACATCCAGACCCGTGAGATAGATACATGTTGCTATAAAAAATGCAAACAAACCACAGTCGAGGAAAAAGGGTGGATTGGTATTAGCAGCTATTAAAAAAGTGGAAGAAAGTTGATAAGGGAAGTAAAGAGAGACAAGGAGAAATCTGCCAACAGAGTAAAGGTCAACAAGGAGGAGGAGTTTTTGAAAAGGGTAGTGGGAGAATTATCACTAATAATTCAGACCAGGCAGAAGTGTTAATTAGCGGAGAAGGAAAAGCCCAACATTAAACAACTACTGTCTAGTTAGTGGTAACAGGCCAGTGTTCCAGCCCAGTCAGGTCTCCGCAATGAGGCAGGTGCATGGCACGAGATCAAGGGACATGCCAGACAGCGCCGTGGGAGGCTCTTTCGTGCAGGTGAGCCCTGTCACACTTAGCGAGCCTCTGAGTATGAGCCCATCCCACCCACCACCCCTTCTAAATTAACAGTACATCCCCCCCACCCCCATGTAATAACCGGGGGGGGGTCCCAACCCCCAGTCTGAGACCCCCTGAGTTAGATACCTCCGTCTGGGTTTAGTTCTGTGTGACTGTAACTAATCCGATGGCGACGCAGCTGCACTCCAGCCCCGCCAGACTCCAGCTTTTTCAATCCTTGCCCCCTTGTGTGCGGGTGGCAAAAAGCCAGCCCAAGCCACAGTGTCCCTGCTTGACCTAACCTAGGCCAGAGATGTCCCCCGCCCCCAATGCAGGGAAGTTGTAGGCCCTCCCTCATCCTGCCCGTTGACATTGCCGAAATCCGGGGACCCGAAGCACTGAGCCTGGGTAGGGAGCAGGCCAGGTGCTCCCAGGGGCCCGGCAGCCACTCGCCTCTCTGGCCTCTTCCGTGCTCTGGATGCTGGAGCAGCCGCCACACGTGAGCCGCTTCCTGCTGTACACCACTGCCGTCGCAGCCCCAGCCAATGGGAACTCTGGTCCCAAATGCGCGCGCTGCACAGACAACCGGTTGGCGCAGGACACAGACTGGTCCAGGGGGCAGGGGTGGGGCCTGGCTCCCCGACAGAGATGCTGCTTTATTCCCATGCACAGTGTGTCTGCACCCGGGGCTGACAAGAGGGGGAGGGGGATCTGGTACAAATTACCAGGGCCTGGCGGTCCGGAAGGGGACCCGGGGCCCGGCTTCGTCAGCCCTGTTTAGCCGGCCCGCCCTTGCTGGGGGGCATGAACCGACTTTCAGCGGCCCTGTCTGCACCACCACCACCAGACCAACTCACTTTCCCCACGTGCTCCCTGCACAACCAGGAGCAGTCAGTTTGTTCCTCGCCCCTGCTCGCTGCTTCCCTGTGCGAGCGCCTCGGTTCCCGGTGAGGCTGCTACTTTCCCCCATCCCTGAGACTGCACAGGCCAGGCTCCCGTAATGGGTGTTATCACTCGAGGAACCCAGTCACCGAGCCAGGCCAAGCCCTGCACAGACCCAGAGCCAAAACCAAAACCCACCAAAAAGCTGAGAAATAAGCACACGCCAGCAGCTGGGGCACAGCAATAACTGACCCGCTCACACTGATTACACTGCTCTACAGCCAAAATGCTTCTGAAACAAATGTAGTCCAGCTTTACTAATTCTGGGTCACTGAGAATGAAAATGATGCTTAAAATTGTTGATTGGCTCTAGTTTTCAAGATATGCTATTGAGTCAGTATATACGACCCTTGACTTGGGAATGGCGGAGGATAAGTGAGTTATAAAGGGAAGGGATCTCAATTTAAACCAGAAATGACTAAAATACATCTTTGACTGGATCTATGAATAAATCTATGACTGGGTTTGGACAGTACTTGCTTTTTAGGCAAAACAATGAACGATGCAATCTGAAGCTGGTATTGTGTCATACATGATATGAATTGCATCATGTTATTTCTAGAAGTCATGGATGATGCAATCATAACGAAGCTTCCATCACTCTGCTGAACAAATTGCCCTATATCAGCTCTAGAAATCATCCAGTGTCATGCTCTCTTATTTGTCAGTGTTTGATTTTGCAAAGGGACACATTTCTGTTTAGCCAAAGTGAGCAGAGATGCCTCATACTTGTGTGAACAGTGCAGATAACTTCTGCTATGTTTGTGGTGAAGTGATTTTTGCATCACAAACGCGCAGTATAACCACTATGGTTAAGAAAGCCTATCCCCTTTATTTTGGCTGCAAAATTGGAGATCATGACAAGAGGTGGGCCCCACACATATGCTGCAACACTTGTGCAACAAATCTTTGCCAGTGGTTGAACAGGAAAAGGAAATCTATGCCTTTTGCAGTGCCAATGATTTGGAGAGAGCCAACAGATCATACCAGCAATTGTTACTTCTGCATGGTGCCTCCATTTGGGAAAGGTGTGTCAAAGAAGAAAAAGTGGACTGTGCATTATCCAAACATTCTATCAGCTATACGCCCAGTACCCCATGGAGAAGGACTGCCGGTTCCTGATGCACCAGAATCCTTCTCACTTGAGTCGGATGAGGAAGAAGAAGACGATGAAACTTCTGGTCCTGAACCATCAATGTCACAGGACCAACATTTTCTCCCATCCTCCTCCTCTGAACCACACCTCATAACACAAGGTGAACTGAATGACCTTGTCAGGGATTTGGAACTACCCAAGAGTAAGGAGAGCTGTTGGGCTCCAGACTACAGCAGTGGAATCTCCTGGCAGGCTATCAGGGCAAATGGAGCCCATCAATGCTTGCAGACTATTGCTGGACAGTGACAAGAGATGCTCCATTTAATGAATACAAGAGACAAGCCAAGAAGCGCCGAGTAGACACTGAATAGGACTAAACTATGTACATAATAGTTTTTTACCTTTTGTTTCATAATCAATTTTATTTATATAACCCTTTTGCTGATTTTTAAAATGTTACATAAACAGGACAGGTGAAATATTATCATGTAAAGCAACCGTAAACACATGAAAAGACCTAGGTTTACAATTTATGATTAAAACTCTACTATCTACACAATATACATAGACATAAAATGTAAAAACTTAAATATCTTAGAAACAGTAGCCAATCAGTTGTTTTAATTGTCACATTTGAATTCAGCATATCAAAATACATAATAAATAGCACATTTTATCTCTGAAGCAGACGACTTCTCAAAAATTGTAGACCAGTGAAATTAGACGAAGGTTTCTAACCATTAGAGGAGTGAAGTTCTGGAACAGCCTTCCAAGGGGAGTAGTGGGGGCACAAGACATATCTGGTTTTAAGACTAAGCTTGATAAGTTTATGGAGGGGATGATATGATGGGATAGCCTAATTTTGGCAATTAATTTGGCAATTGATCTTTGATTATCAGCAGGTAAGTATGCCCAGTGGTCTGTGATGGGATGTTCGATGAGGTGGGATCTGAGTTACTAGGGAGAATTCTTTCCTGGGTGCTGGCTGGTGAGTCTTTCCCATGTGCTCAGGGTTTAACTGATCACCATATTTGGGGGTCGGGAAGGAGTTTTCCTCCAGGGCAGATTGGCAGAGACCATGGAGGTTTTTCACCTTCCTCTGCAGCATTGCATTGCATCACTTGCTGAAGGATTCTCTGCATCTTGAGGTCTTTAAACCACAATTTGAGGACTTCAAGAACTCAGACAGAGGTTAGGGGTTTATTACAGGAGTGTCTGGGTGAGATTCTTGGGCCTTGAGGTCAGACTAGATGATCATAATAGTCCCTTCTGACCTTAAAGTCTATGAGGTGAGGGGGAAAGTGCAACCAAAAACATAATAATATATCTAAGGGGAACTAGGATAGGGACTGCAACCTGGCATACTCCAGATAAACATGTGGCAGGGTTTCCCTCACACCACAGAAGGGGAAGGTGAACCGCGCCAAGTACATGCCCGTGCTGACGGCCCCGTGAAGGAGCCACCAACTGATATCCCTGTCGGGCCTTGGAACCAGGGTGGAGTATAGGCTGGCCCACCAGGGCTCCTCACCCTCGAGAGGTGGCAGAAGGTCCTCCTACTTTGTGTCGGGGAGGGACACGAGGGTGAGGAAGTGAAGGGTGTGGAGCACGAGCATGTACAGATGTTTCCTTGGCACAGTCTGGAGCCAAACCAGCTGCAAATTGTGCAGGCGGCTCACGGTGAAAGGGCGGGGCAGCTGGTTGGGTCCACGGGGCAGGAGTACAATGAAAAGGTCTGGAGGGCCCAGGGTGGAGCGTGGGCAGGGCATGCCCTCTAGCAGGACTCAGTCGAGGTAAGACCAAGACGCAGGCAGCAAAGCGGCCCTCACCTCCTGAAGTACATGCCAGGGAGTACAAGGCCTGGAGAGCCCCATGCACTGAGCGAGCATCAGGGGATCCAGCTAACCTCCCCAGTCATAGTCCAGGAGGACTCCGACTCTGGTGACTTCTGCCAGGATCAACCTCTGGCGCACCATGGGGGACTCCGCCACCTGCACACGGAGCTGGAGGTTGTGTAGCAGGGACTCCGTGAGGAGATCAGCCCCCACGGCATCCACCACGAACCTGGTCATTGAAAACAGCTTCTAGGTCCCCAGGAGGTCTTGGTAGAAGACCGGCAGCCTGGAGAGGTCTCACGGAAGACCTCTTGGATGGAGATAAAGGAGCTGCCGGTCGTATCAGAGACCTTGGAAGCAGCGCAGGAAGGCATACACCAGTACTGTCCACGCTGGACTACCTGCACCATAAAGGAGCCTCTGAAGGCAGAAGACATGGACCTGAGTGCGTAGACACTTCAGGCCCTGCCCTCCTTCCTCCAGGGGCAGGTGGAGGACCCCTGCAGTGACCCAGTGCAGTCCTGGGAAAAGAACTCCAGAACTGACTTCCGGAGGTTGGCCAGGAAATCCGGGGCCGGGCCCAGGGTGTTGAGACGGTACCAGAGCATGGACAGGACTAGTTGATTGAGTACCAGTGCCCTCCCTCAGAAGGAGAGGCACCGGAGTAGTCCTGTCCATTTCTGGAGCTGCTCCATCACCCTGCCCGTTAAACCATACCAGTTTTCCAGGACAGACAGATGCATGGGAGAAAGGTAGATGCTGAGATAAAGCAGCAGACCCATGCTCCACTGGATGGCTTGGCACTGTGGGCAAGGCGGAAGGCTGGGCAGCAGTGCATCCCTTCCTGGTTTTCCAGGGGGCCTCCACATCAGATGGCAGGAGCAGAGCTCGAGCCTTCCGCTTGCCCTGCTTTCCTTGTACTAGGGTCCAGCCCTCCATGGCATTGTCTGCGGGCTGGTTAAGAGGAGTTGGGTCAGGGGGCAGGGATGATGACCCAGGGAGGTAACCGTGGGGCAGCAGGGGGGGTGGATTCCTCCTGGGGTGAGCCCTCTCCCACACCAAGCAATACTCCCACTGCACTCTCCTCTACGGGCCCCGCCACAGTGCATGCAGCAGAGGCAGGGCTCTCCTGCTCATCTGAGCATGCTGGGAGAGGTCTCCCTTGGGCCCGAGCGGGAGCAGTGGTGGACTGAGAAAGAGGAGGGGCGGCTCCGGGTGCCAGGCAGTCAGAGGCGCCAGTGAGGCCGGGGCCGGCGCCCTGCCAGGGCTTGGGATTCCCGGGCGCTCCTCCATGTCGGGCTAAGGGGCAGTCCCTCTTGATGTGCCCCATCGCCTGGCAGAGGCGGCACCGGGGCCTCCCCCATGGAAAAATGCACCCAGTAATGGGCCCCCTGGTAGGGTACCAGGAAAGACCCCTCAGTGCCTCTCTGCCATGTGCTGCCAGTGGCAGTGGAAGCTGCACCTCCTGGTGGAACGAGAGGAGTGACGCAGGGCGCGGTCTTTGCAGCCCAGCGGGAGAGGGCTGATGATGGAGATTGGTTTCCCCAAGGTAGAGAGGGTGGGCAGCAGGGCAGCACTGGGGAGCAAAGGAGGAATAGAAGTCAGGACTACATGGACACCCAGCTCCTCCAGCGGCTCCAGGGTGACGAACATGCCTCCCACCACCGGGCCCTTCTCCACCACCTCCTGGACAGCAGCCTCCGAGGCAAGGAAGAAGATGACCTTGCCATACATTTTGAAGGCCGCCACGATGGCCGTGGGCCCCACCACCCTCGCCAACGCCCACACGTAGGTCTCCACGTGGGGCGAGGCAGGCACCAGGAAGCAACGGACGCTGGGCTTCCTGGTCAAGGCGGGGAAGGGGCCCCAGCCACTGTAGATGGTAACAGAGGCAGTGGCTGGGAGAGATGATGCAGTAGTTGGCGGGAGAGGCCGCTGCCACTTGGGCTATGCTCTGGGGGCCAGAGTGGGGGGGTTCCCACTTTGCTGGTGGAGGAAACAGCACAGAGGGACGCCACGGCCGATGGCGGGGCCGTGGCAGTGGGGGAAGCCTCTGCCACGGAGGGTCTAGTCTTCTTGATGGGAATGTTTCCCTACTTCTTGCCCTGGCCTCTTCTGCTGGCTGGAGGGGCTCCCCCAGAATCAGAGGGGGCAGGGACATGGCAGCAGCGGAGGTCAGGTCACCCCATTGCCTGCCGCTACCGGCGCACCAGAGGGGGCGATAGCCGGCGGCTCAGCAGCGGTGGTTAAAGTAGAGGCTGGGGGGGGTTGTTGAGCGAGGGGGCAGGGTCTGCTCCAGGGATCCCACCCACCATGTCTCCCACCATGATGAGCAGGAAGAGAGGGGAAAAACACTGGAGAAGAGGAGGAAGGGGAAGCAGGTCAACCACTCCTCCCCGCTAGGCTGCAGGCAGGGGAGGAGGGTGGGGGAGGCAGGGGAGGAGGCAGATAAAGGGGCTCTCAAGGACTTGGGGGGCGGGGGGTCAATCACTGATGTAAGATGGAACTCCTGCTCCTCTAGCTGCACTAGAGAAGGGGTGGTCACAATAACATCAGGGGGTGCAGTGATTAACCAAAATGGGAGAGAAGCCATGGGCACACGAAGGGAAGGGCCAATCAGGGCATGGGGGGGCCGCAAGGGAAAGGGAGCAACCAGGCTGGGAGTGGGGCTGAGGAACCAAGGGGCCGGCTGCAGGGCTGGGGTGGGACAAACAAACCAAGCTGCAGAGGGAGATGGGCGAGGCAGACAAACACACTGAAGCTGGGGAGGGGCAAAGGGCAGCAAGGGGCAAAGCTGGGGGGCCTGTTGCAGAAGCGAGGGGGTCAGTCCTGGGGGGGGTGTACATGCACCCATGAGCACTGGCACAAAGTAAATGTTTGGGCTGGCTGCTGCTGCAGGCCCAAAAAGGTGTCACTAGGGCATGACAGGCCAGGAGAGCAGGAGCTGAGGCAGATGGTAATTAGCCAGTGGGGCTGAGGGAGAGGGCAGCAGTGGGGGGCAGGACACAGATGGACCGGTGGGCAGGCTCCACACCACACCCCTTGTGTCCCCACAAATGCAGGCTAGACCCTCACCACAAAAGCACAGTTTGAACGTTACTCAGTCCTTGGTGGCCCCCTCCACAGTGGTCTGCAGGCTCTCTGGGCACTTCCCCAACAGCAGAAGGTCCTCGGCGTCTTCCCCTCCTCTAGACTCCAGTAGCTCCCGGGCAGCCAGGACAACAGCAGCTCCAGCAACTCTGAGGGCCAGGCAGGGAGGACCCATCCCAGGTAGTGGAGAGGGAGGTGGTGGTGGTGTCCTGGTTTCTCCCTCCAGGGGCAGGTCAGGCTGGCAAGGCCCCTCACTCAGCAGTGGTAGCAGCAGTCTAAGGAGGGAACTCCAGTCAACAGCAGCAGCCCGAGAAGGGAGGAAGAATGAGCTCAAGGCAACAGCAGTAGGCCAAGGACACTAAGCACTCCCTGGAACAGTGTGATCTCCCCGCTCCCACCTGGAAGGGCTTAAAACAGCCCTTCTAGAAGGCTGGGGCAGGGGAAAAGCTGAGCTGGTTGGGGGGAAACAGCCTCAGCTATGGCCATGCCCCAAACAGACCCAGCTGCCCTACCAAGGCCAGAGAAGCCATGAGCAAATACTCTCTCTCTCTCCTTTAGAGGAGAAGGGCCTGGCTGCTAGGGAGTGGACCTGGGTACCTAAGGTAGAGCAGGGCTGGGGGAAGGCAAGGGAAGCTGGGGAGCTCTGGCCTGGAAATGCCCCAGGCTTCAGGCCTAGGGTAAGGCCAACTGGGTACTGGAGTTACACAGAGGCAGCAGGTCTGAAGCCCTTTGCCTGTGATGAGTGGCTGACACTGCAGTCTGCCCCAGGGAACAGGGGCTAAGTGATGACTGGGCAGTAGCCATGACTGAGGCGAAGTGGGGCTAGTAGGTGGGGATTCCTCTGGGAGGAAGCACCCCAGATAACAGGGCACCGGGTCCTGGGAGGGACACGGGGGCCAGAGTAAGGTAAGATGGATCACCGGATTGCAGAGGGGGCTCTGGAGCTGGGACGAGCTAATTTCCTCTGATGACCAGCAGGAGGCTCTGCAAGGGTGAGTCCACACCCTCACACCACCCTTACCCCACCCCACCCCAAGGTACATGGCTGGGAGGCTGGTGTATCAGGGGGCAGGGAGTCCTGCAGCCCTCGTGGAGGAGAAGGGGGTGATTCCCCGCCTTGACTGCTGATGGCACTGGCGGGGTGGGGGCACTGGTGGATTTTGGTCTCATCCTTGCGGGGCTGGAGATGGAGCACTGCCTGGTGGGAGCTGATGTCTCCTCCATATGTGGGAAGGTGACACTGGCCAAATTGTGGGACCACCCTGTCCCCCCCATCGGGACAAGGGAGGGGCCTCAGCCTTACCCGCTCTTCTCTCTTTCACCAGGATCTGCCCAGGCAGCTGGCCCAGCCTAGGCCCACCTTCAACGCCAGCAGTTTCAAATTCTGGTGAGTGGAGCGGCTAGGGAGTGGGGGCCTCTCAAGCCCACCCCCGGGGAGCAGGGGCCGGGGCACTAG
The DNA here is from genome assembly GCF_007399415.2 of Gopherus evgoodei. Taxonomy (NCBI): domain Eukaryota; kingdom Metazoa; phylum Chordata; order Testudines; family Testudinidae; genus Gopherus; species Gopherus evgoodei. Next base: position 2,452,132 of record NW_022060062.1, on the reverse strand, counting down.
AGGGGGGCAAGGGCTGTGATGTGGGGAGGTGGGGTTGGAGAGATGTCAGGGAGTGAAGCTGCGACTCAGGGAGGGAATGGGCAAGCTGCAGGGAGAAAGTCTAGAGAGGGGGGATGTCATAGGGGCGGGAACTGGGGGGGAGGGGAGACAGCTGGGGGGAGGGATTGGGGAGACCGTAGAGAGAGCTGCTCAAGAGGCAGTAGGCATGGGGGGTAGGCACAGGCGGCAGCTCATACAGGAGTTGGGGTGTCAGGCCATCTCGGTTCTCCTTGTGAATGCCACCAGGCTGCAGGGAACCCCATGGCCGGCAGAGCCCCCTGCCTCCCAGCCTGGATTCCCAGCATGTAGGCGGCTGGGGGGATGTGACTGCCTCAGGGGCATTTACCCCACTCCTAGTCCAGGAGGGAAGTGTGGTGGAAACACAGGACCTGCACTGGGTGCGTGGAGGCCTTGAGCTCCCCTAGCAGGTGCTTCAGGGCAGCCATCGTTCTGCGCACCACATACAGCATCAACGGGTGAGCCTGGCACCAGGGGTGGGGGCGCAGGCTGAGCCTGGCAGCCAGGTGGGTGAGTAAGAGAGAATAGCCCCCTGGGGGAGGACACTTCCAACCCCCCCCACACTTCTTGGTGACAGCAAAGTTCTCACTGGGGCAGGGGCTTGGACTCTCTTGGTTACGGGCCAAGGGATTGGGACACCTCCTAGAGCAGGTGGGACTCTATGGGGGGAGCTTTCGTGAGTGGACCTCTCATGCCTGGATCTATTATTAGGGGATCTTCATATGTGAGCTCTGTAATGAGGAGATCTCTAGTGAGGAGACCCACAGTGAGGGGATCTCAGTGTTAGAGATCCATATTTAGGGGATCTCTCTGGTGGGGATCTCTAGTGAGGGGATCTCTCTGGTGGGGATCTCTAGTGAGGGGCTCTCAATGTTGGGGGTCTCTAGTGAGGGGCTCTCTAGTGAGGGGATCGCTCAGTGGGGATCCATAGTGAGGGGCTCTCTCTGGTTGGGGATGTCTTGTGAGGGGCTCTCTCAGTTGTGAGGATGTATAGATGGGCTGAGACAATCCGTAACAGGGGAATGGCTCTCCTTTGTGGATTGATGTACAGTACTGGGGTCTCTTGATCAGGGGATCTGTAATGGGGTGATCTGCAGGACAGCACTCTCTCAGGGGGATGATTATGGGTACTCTGTCAGGGGTGGTTCTGCCTATGGGGCAGGTGGGGCTCCCTCTCCTGGCAGTGTTCTATGGGGTGGGGTAGGGGCTCATGGAGGAGGCTGGTGGCACTGCAGTGCTAGCATCATGGGGTGATTTTACCTCCCCCGACTCCAGCTGACACCAATTCATGTCCCTTTTGCACCAAGTATTCCAGAGCATTCCTCCTGCCCTGCAATCACAGGTACCAGGTACCCCCTGTGCTCCTGCCCCATAGGCTCCCTAGGGCCCCGTCCCTGGTGTGAGGGGCTCGGCTCATCCCTGCCCCTTGGGATCCCTGGCCTTTTCTGGCTGGGTTTGCCCTTGACTGCTGATGGTTTGTGGAGGGGAAATTTCTCCCTCCCTCTGTTATCACCCCAGTGTCCTGCTCTGTGGTTCATCCCATCCTGCCACCGCAGCTCCACTCCTTTCAGGAGGCTTTGGTTCCCATCATGGGAAAGGAGCATGAGCCGCAGTGTGTGACCCACAGGTTTTCTCGTGCTCCCCAGGGGCCTGCAGGCGACAGCTGTGGGGCAGAGTAGGGGACACTGGGGATTCTGGGTAACGAACATTAGGGCACTATGTGTGAGCAGGGGCTAGAGGGAATTCTGGAAAACAGATTGGGGTGCTGGGATTTCCAGAAAGCCTTTGACAAGGTCCCTCACCAAAGGCTGTTACGTAAAGTAAGCTGTCATAGGATAAAAGGGAAGATCCTTTCATGGATTGAGAACTGGTTAAAAGACAGGGAACAAGGGGTAGGAATTAATGATAAATTCTCAGAATGGAGAGGGGTAATTAGTGGTGTTCCCCAAGGGTCAGTCCTAGGACCAATCCTATTCAATTTTTTCATAAATGATCTGGAGAAAGGGGTAAAAAGCGAGGTGGCAAAGTTTGCAGATGATACTAAACTGCTCAAGATAGTTAAGACCAAAGCAGACTGTGAAGAACTTCAAAAAGATCTCACAAAACTAAGTGATTGGGCAACAAAATGGCAAATGAAATTTAATGTGGAGAACTGTAAAGTAATGCACATTGGAAAAATTAACCCCAACTATACATACAATATGATGGGGGCTAATTTAGCTACAATGAGTCAGGAAAAAGATCTTGGCATCATCATGTATAGTTCTCTGAAGATGTTCATGCAGTGTGCAGAGGCAGTCAAAAAAACAAACAGGCTGTTAGGAATAATTAAAAAGGGGATAGAGAATAAGACGGAGAATATATTATTGCCCTTGTATAAATCCATGGTATGCCCACATCTTGAATACTGTGTACAGATGTGGTCTCCTCACCTCAAAAAAGATATTCTAGCACTAGAAAAGGTTCAGAGAAGGGCAACTAAAATAATTAGGTGTTTGGAGAGGGTCCCATATGAGGATCGATTGGAGAGGCTAGGCCTCTTCAGCTTGGAAAAGAGGAGACTAAGGGGGGATATGAGAGACGTATATAAAATCATGAGTGATGTGGAGAAAGTGGATAAGGAAAAGTTATTTACTTATTCCCATAATACAAAAACTAGGGGTCACCAAATGAAATTAATGGGCAGCAGGTTTAAAACAAATAAAAGGAAGTTCTTCCTCACACAGTACACAGTTAGCTTCTGGAACTGAGGAGGTTGTGAAGGCTGGGACTATAACAGAGTTTAAAAGAGAACTGGATAAATTCATGGAGGTTAAGTCCATTAATGACGATTAGCCGGGATGGGTAAGGAATGGTGTCCTTAGCCTCTGTTTGTCAGAGGGTGGAGATGGATGGCAAGAGAGAGATCACTTGATCATTGCCTGTTAGGTTCAGTTCCTCTGGGGCACTTGGCATTGGCCACTATTGGTAGACAGGATACTGGGCTGGATGGACCTTTGGTCTGACCCAGTACAGCCGTTCTTATGTTTCTATGATTGGGCAGAGCCCCGAGGGATTCTGGGTAACAGAGAATGGGACATGGGAATTGTGCAGGAGCAATGGGGGGGTTGTGGGTGCTGAGGCCAAACAGGGGGTTGGGGTCACAGAGACTGGGGACTTGGGGCTGGGTAGGGCCGTATGTTTTGGCTGAGCTGAGCTCCCGCTCCACTGCCAGACCTGCTACAGAAGCTCGGAGAGGATCTGGCCCTCCTGCAGCAGGGCATTCTGCAGGTTGATGCGTGGCAAAGTTTTTACTTCTGCTCCGCAGTTCTTGGCCTCGCCACCCTTCTTCTCCCTCTGGGGGCTGCAGGCTCCCCAGGTCTTGATGCAGCTCAAGGTCTCTCTCTTCAGCAAGTTCTCTGCTGGCTGCCTGGGGAGGGAACCAGGGATTTCTCCCTCCGTCGGCTCTGCGAAAACCAGGGACGCATCTTCTACTTCCCTTCAAAGCAGCAGAGTACCCAGGCCCCTGCCCCGTCTGGTGGGGACTGGGAGGGTCATGGGGCTCTGCAGCAGAGAGCCCATTCAGGGAGGTTCCCCCAGAGAAGGCTGGAAATCAGGGTCCCCCTCACCAGAATAAAGTCTTCAGGAAGGATCGAGTGAGTCTGGTGCGATGGCTTAGTTTGTTAGCATGGCCCCCTACACAACCACTGCCACTGGCTCCGTGCCCCCCAGGCCTCTGGGGCACAACGTGGTTCTAAGAGAGGTGGGGGAGGGAAAAGGGAGGAGTCCCCTATACAAGCTGGGGGGCTGGGAGGTTGGTGACAGCAGGAGCACCTGGCCCTCAAGGCTGAGACTCGCCAACTCATCACAGCAGTGGCTGTGCAAAGTGCTACCAGCTCTGTGTGTCTGCACCCCCTCTGCTCCATCCTGCCGCTCCCCGCTGCACCCCAGGGGGCGGATTCAGGTCATTGCAGCACCTCCACTGTACCTGGTGGGGAGTTCTGGTCACTGCAACCCCCCTGCTGCACCCTGGGGGGTGGACGGGTCTAGTCACTGCAGCCCCACTCCCCGCTGCATCCCTGGGGGGTGTCTGGTCACAGCAGCCCCCCTGCTGCACCCCCAAGGGGGGGGCTCAGGTCACTGCGGCCCCCCTCCCCGCAGCACCTGAAGCGGGGTCTGAGTACCCTTTCCCTGCTACACTCCGAGGGATGTCTGCTCACTGCAGAGAGCCCCCAACCTCGCACTCAAATGCGGGGGCGGAGCTTTCTTCTTGCGCTCCGATTGGTCAGGGAACAGTCTCCGCTTCCTGTTGGCTGCGTCCGGAGGGGCGGAGCTTCCCCGTGGGCGTCACGTGGTCCTGGGTTGTTCGCGAGGAGGCTCCTGAGCAGCAGATGGCGCGGCCCGGAGCGCGAGGGGGTAAAGGCGGCGGGGGCCCGAGCTGCCCCAACACTACCCCCCTCCGAGCTCCTCCTTCTAGCCCTGCCCCCTCCCCAAATATCTCCCACCACCTAGTCTGGCCCCGCTCCCCAATGCCTCCCTTTTCTCATGGGCTGCCCCCCAATAGCTCCCACCCCCCCTCTACACCCCACCCCCAAATATCCCCGGCCCCCCCGTCTGCAAATATCTCCCTCCCCCTTATATCCCACCCTCCAATGCCTCTCACCCCCTCTTCTACCCCACTCCCATATATTCCCTGGCCCCCAATGCCTCTCACCCCCCTTCTACCCCGCTCCCATATACCCCCCTGCCCACAAGTGCCCCCACCCTCCTTCTACCCCACCCCCACATCCCCCCGGCTCCCTAATGCCTCCCACCCCCCTTCTACACTGCCCCCAAATACCCCGTGGCCTCCCAAGTGTCCCCACCCCTTCTTCCCCCCAATACCCTCTGGCTCCCCAAGTGCCCCCACCCCCTTGTAGCCTGCCCCCAAATATACCCCCAGGCCCCTAATGCCTCCTACCCCCTTCTACCTTCTGCCCCTCCAAATACTCAGCCCCCCAATGCTTCCCACCCCCCCTTCTACCCTGCCCCCAAATTCCCCTCAGCCCCCCAAGTGCCCCCACCCCCAAATACCCCCACCCTCCAATGCCTCCCACCACCCTTCTACCTCTTCCCCAAATACCCCCTGGAATGCATTTTGATCATAGAGGGTGGAAAAAACATGTCCCTCAGTCCTCTCTCCCCCACCTCCCATCCGCACATACATACCACAGTTGCTTAAGTGTGGAGTGCACACTATAATACATGTAGCTGTAAACAGCTGAGCATTTGAAACATAATGTCACTTTGGCGGGTGGGAATGAATGAACCTTTAGCAAAGCTTTTCATACGGTCTCCTACTGTATTCTTGCCAGCAAGTTAAAGTAGTATGGGCTAGATGAATGGACTATAAGGTGGACAGAAAGCTGGCTAGATCATCAGACTCGGTGAGTAGTGATCAACGGCTCGATGGCTAGTTGGCAGCCAGCATCGAGCAGAGTGCACCAAAGGGTTGCCAACTTTCTAGTTGCACAAAAGCCAAACACTCCAGCCCTGCCCCTTCCCCAAGGCCCCGTCCCCCGCTCACTACATTCTTCCTCCCTTGGTGGCTCGCCCTGCCCCACCCTTGCTGTCTTTCACTGGTCTAGGGCAGGGGGTTGGGGTGTGTGTAGGGGTGAAGGCTCTAACTGGGGGTACAGGCTCTGGCATGGGGCCAGAAATGAAGGGTTATGGGTGCAGGAGGGGGTTTGGAGTTGGGGTGCGAGAGGGTGAGGGCTCCGGCTGGAGGTGCAGACTCTGAGGTGGGGCAGGGAATGAGGGACTTGAGGTGCAGGAGAGGGCTGGAGGGTGGGGCTGAGAGATTTAGAATGCGGGAGGGGCAATGGTTTGAGGCTGGGGGTTGAGGTACAGGAGGGGTGAGGGCTCTGGGGTGGGGCTGGGGATGAGGGATTCAGGTTGTGGGACGGGGCTCTGGGCTGAGGTGCAGGGTGGGTGAGAGCTCTGGGGTTGTGATGGGGATGAGGAGTTTGGGATGCAGGAGGGTTCTTTGGTTTTGAGGTGGGGCTCAGGGCTGGAGCAGGGGCTTGTGGTTGGGGCACGAGCTTACCTTGGGCAGCTCCCGGTCAGTGGCACAGCAAGACTAAGGCAGGCTGCCTACCTGTCCTGGCACCACACTGCATGCACCCCAGACGCAGCCAGCAGGTCCGAGTCCTAGCCCGGGGGACCAGGAAGCTCCCTGTGCAGCTCTCGCCCACAGGCACTGCCCCCCCCAGCTCTCACTGGTGCTCAGGGTGGGGGCATCATGCAGAGCCCCTGGGCCCCCCCGCCTAGGAGCCACACCTGCTGGCTGCTTCTGGGGCACAGCGTGATGCCAGGACAGGCTGGGACTAGCCTGCCTTAGTGCCCCAGCACCGCTGACTGGACTTTTAATGGCCAGTTCAGTGGTGCTGACTGGAGCCACCAGGGTCCCTTTTCGACCGGGTGTTCCAGTTGAAAACCGGACACCTGGTCACCATAGTGCCCTAGGGGTCGGTCCTGGGACCAGTTTTGTTCAACATCTTCATTAATGATCTGGAGGATGGCGTGGATTGCATCCTCCACAAGTTTGCAGATGACACTAATGTGGGGGAGAGATAGATACGCTGGAGGGTAGATATAGGGTCCAGAGTAACCTAGATAAATTGGAGGATTGGGCCAAAAGAAATCTGAGGAGGTGCAACAAGGACAAGTGCAAAGTCCTACACTTAGCACAGACGAATCCCATGCACCGCTACAGGCTGGACTGTGTCTGGCTAAGCTGCAGTTCTGCAGAAAAGGACCTGGGGATTACAATGGATGAGAAACTGGATATGAGTCAGCAGTGGGCCCTTGCTGCCAAGAAGGCTAATGGCATATTGGGCTGCATTAGTAGGAGCACTGCCAACAGATCGAGGGAAGTGATTGTTCTCCTATATTTGGCATTGGTGAGACACGTAAGGAGTACTGTGTCCAATTTTGGGCCTCCCACTACAGAAAGGATGTGGTCAAACTGGAAAGAGTCCAGTGGAGAGCAAGGAAAATGATTAGGGGGCTGGAGCACATGACTTACGAGGAGAGGCTGAGGGAACTGGGTTTATTTAGTCTGCAGAAGAGAAGAGTGAGAGGGGATTTGCTAGCAGCCTTCAACTACCTGAAGGCGGGTTCCAAAGAGGATGGAACTCAGGTGTTCTCAGTGGTGGCAGATGACTGAACAAGGAGTAATAGTCTCAAGTTGCAGTGGGGGAGGTCAAGGTTGGATATTAGGAAAAACATTTTCAATAGGAGGGTAGTGAAGCACTGGAATGGGTTCCCTAGGGAGGTGGTGGAATCTCCTTCCTTAGAGGCTTTTAAGGCCCAACTTGACAAAGTCCTGGCTGGGATGATTTAGTTGGGGTTGGTCCTGCTTTGAGCAGGGGATTGGACTAGATGACCCCTGAGGTCTCTTCAAACCCTGATCTTCTATGATCCTATGAATCTTAAGACAAGCAATTTGTTGGTATAACTAATTTTCAGTAGTTCTAATAGTGCAAAACTCTATGGAACCCACTCACTTGTCATGGGGACATTTATATTTACCTATCGTATTTACGGAATTTGTAAGCATTTTTTGACTCCTCTTCAGTTTTTCATGAATTTTTATTCTATGTGATTCTAAAAGGCTTTAAGACTGTGGGGCCCTGATTCTCCACTAGGTTTAAGCCATAATTGGTCACAGTGGAGAGTAACAGCTTTAGCACCCTGATTCAGAGACTAAAAAGTGGAGTGCAGAATGCGACCCTTTCAATTTTACAACATGGTCTGATCTTTGACATTCTAGTTCTTTTTCATGCCATACATTTTAATTATCATCTTTAAGGGGGAAATATCATCTAATTGTTATACTATCATATGGAATTATTTTGATGAGTGTCTACATGTGGTTTCTCGAAGGCTCTAGAGAATTACTCTAAGTAATATGTCTGTGCAAATCTAGACCACAGACACTGGATTGAAGTAGCTAGACTGTGAGCTGGGCACATAAGCAGAAATAGCCACAAGCCTCTACTCCCCAGAGGTGCTATATATCTGCAGTAGTGTTGAAACAATTTTTATAATAGGGTACTGAAGGCAGAAACAATGCGTTTGAATTTTTACTACTACTTCAACCCAGTGGGTGTGGTGACACTCCTAGTTTCAGCATCTGTGTATATCTGTTGCTAGCTTCAGAATGCCTGTTAGGGGGATCTGTTCTATGGGCAGGTCTTAGATCCTAGCCCGTCCTGCAGGTTTTGTATCTTCCTTCCACCCAACCCTCTCTTGTACAGCATATCTACAGCACTTGTATTACCAGTGGGCTCTCTGTAATCATGAAAGAGAGAGCTGGATCTGCTCTCTGTGGTATGAAAATAAAATGCCCGACAAAGAGAAAATGGCTTTCAATTGAAATTTTAAATGGAAGACAAATTGAAGAGGTGGAGAAGTTCCAGAAAAATGTTTCAGTTGATAGGAACTGCAGAGGAAAAGGCTCTTGCATCAATCATCGGAAGTTTGTACAAGAGGATGGGGATAATGCTAGACAAGTAAAGCAATTGAATGGAGGAAAGAAAGAAAGAAAGAAAGAAAGAAAGAAAAAGAAAGAAAGAAAGAAAGAAAGAAAGAAGTGGCTTAGGAGACAAACATTACTTTAGATTATCCAGTAAGAATAGAATTTATTTTCATATACTTGTGGTATGGCTCGCTGTTGTGTTAGTAATATAATCATCCATCTGTCTGTCTGTCTGTCTATCTATCTATCTATCTGCACCATAGTTAATTCTGTGACAATTGATCATTAGTTCCTAATCTAAATCAGATACAATTTTAAATAGACTTGAAAACAAAATCTTTCCCAGCTTTAGCCTGTTAATTTATCCTGTAGGTGGCTTGTTAAAATGTGCCTTAAAGCCTTCCATAGTGATTTTGATCACCTGTTGTTATTGGTAAAGAGTAAACTGATTAATTGTATGCTGCCTGATTGGTGATTTTTCTTGTTGGGGAAGAGCTCACTGCTATGATATTCAGCCTTCTCGGGACGGCCTGTGAATCTGCAGTATATTCATGTTGTTCTTGATGCATGCTTTTGTTGCCCAGGGTTGGCACCGGAGAAAAACAGACATCTATTTTTCACCATGTGTGTAAAAAGGAGAATACACATTTTAAACTAGGATGCCCTTTCCAGACTGGGTGGAATATTTTTGCAAAGTACGCTTGTCACATCTTTTAAATGGTGCTAATCTTAACATCTGTCAGTGTTTGAACGTTCAGTTCCTGAACCCTTAAATAGGAGCTGAAATGTGAAAATCCCACATTGTAACCAATACAACCCTACTGTAGTTTCTTTAATCGTCTCACTTGGTTGGAACTCTTGAGGTGATGAACGAGTCTTATTTGTCATTGATTTTTCCTTTTTTTAGTTAAGATCCGCTATAGAGTATAATTCTCAGGCTCAGTTTCAACTACATTAACAACTTTATCTGGATTAGGTCTCTGCCTTTATCTCTTTTTCTATATAGTGATTTGTTTCATCTCCAGCAATTATTTTAGCTTATGCGCACACTCAGCTTTTTTTACCTAACTTAGATGTCCTGTAATTTTTCCATAACTGTCCTTTAAAGACCAAAAATGGGCAAGTCAGTTGTAGCTAGATAACCATTCTTCTGTCTCTATGGGCACAGGTTGATGATGACTGATCAGTGAATCAGCAAAGAATCCTGTGGCACCTTATAGACTAACAGACGTTTTGGAGCATGAGCTTTCGTGGGTGAATACCCACTTCCTCAGATGCATGTAATGGAAATATCCAGGGGCAGGTATATATATGTGTGCTAGCAAGCAAGCTAGAGATAACGAGGTCAGTTCAATCAGGGAGGATGAGGCCCTGTTCTAGCAGTTGAGGTGTGAAAACCAAGAGAGGAGAAACTGGTTCTGTAATTGGCAAGCCATTCACAGTCTTTGTTCAATCCTGAGCTGATGGTGTCAAATTTGCAGATGAACTGAAGCTCAGCAGTTTCTCTTTGAAGTCTGGTCCTGAAGTTTTTTTGCTGCAGGATGGCCACCTTAAGGTCTGCTATAGTGTGGCCAGGGAGGTTGAAGTGCTCTCCTACAGGTTTTTGTATATTGCCATTCCTAATGTCTGATTATTGGTTTTCGATATAGGGTGGTGTTAATGTGACCATCACGGTGCAAATAAGTGATGGTCACATTAACACCCCCTATATCGAAAACCCACCGACCGCTATGCCTACCTTCATGCCTCCAGCTTCCATCCCGGGCACATCACACGATCCATTGTCTACAGCCAAGCACTGAGGTACAACCGCATCTGCTCTAACCCCTCAGACAGAGACCAACACCTACAAAATCTCCACCAAGCATTCTCAAAACTACAATACCCGCATGAGGAAATAAGGAAACAGATCAACAGAGCCAGACGTGTACCCAGAAGCCTCCTACTGCAAGACAAACCCAAGAGAGAAACCAACAGGACTCCACTGGCCATCACATACAGCCCCCAGCTAAAACCCCTCCAACGCATCATCAAGGATCTACAACCCATCCTGGACAATGATCCCACACTTTCACAGGCCTTGGGTGGCAGGCCAATCCTTGCCCACAGACAACCTGCCAACCTGAAACATATTCTCACCAGTAACTGCATACCACACCATAATAACTCTAGCTCAGGAACCAATCCATGCAACAAACCTCGATGCCAACTCTGCCCACATATCTACACCAGCGACACCATCACAGGACCTAACCAGATCAGCCACACCATCACTGGTTCATTCACCTGCACATCCACCAATGTAATATACGCCATCATATGCCAGCAATGCCCCTCTGCTATGTACATCGGCCAAACTGGACAGTCTCTACGGAAAAGGATAAATGGACACAAATCAGACATTAGGAATGGCAATATACAAAAACCTGTAGGAGAGCACTTCAACCTCCCTGGCCACACTATAGCAGACCTTAAGGTGGCCATCCTGCAGCAAAAAAACTTCAGGACCAGACTTCAAAGAGAAACTGCTGAGCTTCAGTTCATCTGCAAATTTGACACCATCAGCTCAGGATTGAACAAAGACTGTGAATGGCTTGCCAATTACAGAACCAGTTTCTCCTCTCTTGGTTTTCACACCTCAACTGCTAGAACAGGGCCTCATCCTCCCTGATTGAACTGACCTCGTTATCTCTAGCTTGCTTGCTAGCACACATATATATACCTGCCCCTGGATATTTCCATTACATGCATCTGAGGAAGTGGGTATTCACCTACGAAAGCTCATGCTCCAAAACGTCTGTTAGTCTATAAGGTGCCACAGGATTCTTTGCTGCTTTGACAGATCCAGACTAACACGGCTACCCTCTGATACTTGACACCATGCAAGGCACTGCATTTAGCCGTATGGAATGGAAATCCATCAACCTCATGAAGAAACTTGCACAAATACAGACAGACATCATCTTCCTTTCCAAATGCAAACGGATGGACATCATACCAAATGGACTAAAGGTAAAAAATCCACTGCTATCTACATACTACACGGACCACAGTGAGAGATTATGTCATACTCTATCTAAAAAACTGAGGAACCACCTGATCAGCATCCTATACAGCAAACAGGAAAACATCAAAAAAGAGCTCTCCAACCTGGAGACTCTCATTAATAACCAAACTTCTATACAAACGGACTTCACTAGAATAAGACAGGAGATCTACATTACTCACTTCACCTCTCTTCAAAGGAAAAAGGACTGTAAGCTGTCTAAACTCCTACCTGCCACATGGGGCCACAACAGTGGTACCCCTAACCCACCCAGCAATATCGTCAATCTATCCAACTACACACTCAGCCCAGAAGAAAAGTCTGTCCTATCTCGGGGACTCTCTTTCTGCCCTGCCACCCCCACCAACATGATACAGTTCTGTGGTGATCTGGAAGCCTACTTTCGCCGTCTCCGACTCAAAGAATACTTCCAGGACAACACTGAACAGTGCACTGATACACGGGTGCCCTCCCACCAACAGCACAAGAAAAAGAACTCCACATGGACTCCTCCTGAGGGTCGAAATGACAGCCTGGACCTATACATTGAATGCTTCCGCCGGCGTGCACAGGCAGAAATCGTGGAACAACAACATCGCTTGCCTCACAACCTAAGCCGTGCAGAACGCAATGCCATCCACAGCCTCAGAAACCACCCTGACATTATCATCAAAGAGGCTGATAAAGGAGGTGCTGTTGTCATCATGAACAGGTCTGACTATCAAAAGGAGGCAGCCAGACAACTCTCCAATACCAAATTCTACAGGCCACTTCCCTCAGATCCCACTGAGGAATACACTAAGAAACTACAGCATCTACTCAGGACACTCCCTACACTAACACCAGAAGAAATCAACATACCCCTAGAGCCCCGACCAGGGTTATTCTATCTACTACCCAAGATCCACAAACCCGGAAATCCTGGACGCCCCATCATCTCGGGCATTGGCACTCTCACTGAAGGACTGTCTGGATATATGGACTCTCTACTCAGACCCTATGCCACCAGCACTCCCAGCTATCTCCGCGACACCACTGATTTCCTGAGGAAACTACAATGCATTGGTGACCTCCCAGAAAACACCATCCTAGCCACCATGGATGTAGAGGCTCTCTACACAAACATCCCACACACAGATGGAATACAAGCTGTCAAGAACACCATCCCTGATGATGCCACAGCACAACTGGCTGCTGAGCTCTGTGCCTTTATACTTACACACAACTATTTCAAATTTGATGACAATATATATCTCCAGATCAGTGGCACTGCTATGGGCACCCGCATGGCCCCACAATATGCCAATATCTTCATGGCCGACCTGGAACAACGCTTCCTCAGCTCTCGTCCACTCACACCCCTTCTCTATCTACGCTACATTGATGACATCTTCATCATCTGGACCCATGGGAAGGAGACTCTGGAAAAATTCCACCATGATTTCAACAGCTTCCACCCCACCATCAACCTCAGCCTGGACCAATCTACACGGGAGGTCCACTTTCTTGACACCACGGTGCAAATAAGTGATGGTCACATTAACACCACCCTATATCGAAAACCCACCGACCGCTATGCCTACCTTCATGCCTCCAGCTTCCATCCCGGGCACATCACACGATCCATTGTCTACAGCCAAGCACTGAGGTACAACCGCATCTGCTCTAACCCCTCAGACAGAGACCAACACCTACAAAATCTCCACCAAGCATTCTCAAAACTACAATACCCGCATGAGGAAATAAGGAAACAGATCAACAGAGCCAGACGTGTACCCAGAAGCCTCCTACTGCAAGACAAACCCAAGAGAGAAACCAACAGGACTCCACTGGCCATCACATACAGCCCCCAGCTAAAACCCCTCCAACGCATCATCAAGGATCTACAACCCATCCTGGACAATGATCCCACACTTTCACAGGCCTTGGGTGGCAGGCCAATCCTTGCCCACAGACAACCTGCCAACCTGAAACATATTCTCACCAGTAACTGCATACCACACCATAATAACTCTAGCTCAGGAACCAATCCATGCAACAAACCTCGATGCCAACTCTGCCCACATATCTACACCAGCGACACCATCACAGGACCTAACCAGATCAGCCACACCATCACTGGTTCATTCACCTGCACATCCACCAATGTAATATACGCCATCATATGCCAGCAATGCCCCTCTGCTATGTACATCGGCCAAACTGGACAGTCTCTACGGAAAAGGATAAATGGACACAAATCAGACATTAGGAATGGCAATATACAAAAACCTGTAGGAGAGCACTTCAACCTCCCTGGCCACACTATAGCAGACCTTAAGGTGGCCATCCTGCAGCAAAAAAACTTCAGGACCAGACTTCAAAGAGAAACTGCTGAGCTTCAGTTCATCTGCAAATTTGACACCATCAGCTCAGGATTGAACAAAGACTGTGAATGGCTTGCCAATTACAGAACCAGTTTCTCCTCTCTTGGTTTTCACACCTCAACTGCTAGAACAGGGCCTCATCCTCCCTGATTGAACTGACCTCGTTATCTCTAGCTTGCTTGCTAGCACACATATATATACCTGCCCCTGGATATTTCCATTACATGCATCTGAGGAAGTGGGTATTCACCCACGAAAGCTCATGCTCCAAAACATCTGTTAGTCTATAAGGTGCCACAGGATTCTTTGCTGCTTTGACAGATCCAGACTAACACGGCTACCCTCTGATACTTGATCAGTGAATGACATAGAACTCACTCCTGTGAAGAGCTCAGTAGTGTGTAGGCTACTTTTGTGTATATGGATGTGACAAAGCAATGTATGTGGAAAGGGGTTTTAGCATCCATCCTTTTGGAGAAGTTCTCAGTTTGATTTTGGAGGTGGATTTCTAGGTATATGTTGTCTAAAGTTGGATGCAGTTTTATATTTAATAGAATATTTGTTGTTTTGCTATTTCTGTCTTCTGTCAATATTGGTAGTGTAAAACATGGCAGTTACTAAATGTTGAAACTGTAATATGGCTGGTCAATAATGTGCAGCAGGGATTCCTGGCCTTTTTATATAAAAGATTCTCTTTAAAACCAAACCTTCCATTACATGAGTACCTACTATCATCTCTCCATATCGCCTGTATATGATATTGAGGTTATTGAGAGTAAGCAACAAATAACTTTGTTCTGATGGGAGTACAGACAATTATTTTTTTCTTTTAACCTCTGATGTCCTGCCCCCTGCATGAATTCTTTTGGGATCATTTGATAGTCTGGACTATTTGCCTCTTCCCCAGCTCCTCCTGTGAGTATGGTCAGCTGTAGGAGCAATATAGCTGCTGGGAAACTCAAAATAAGATCCCTCTAATAACTAAAGGCTGTACAAAGTAATTCTCCACTTTAAGTTTTTATTTTCTATTTGGACTACATTTTTGCAGTGCCGACAATTTAGTGCCACATCATGCAGTATGTTTAGATTTAAACCCTATAAAGGGAATACCTGTGAAAGGAACACAGCTTCTAAGAATACAGTTCTACTTGATGGTACAAAACAGTGAATTTCAGAAGTAAACTATTCATTATAAATCTGTTCTGTTGGCCTTTTGTTAATGATGTGTTTAAAACAAAAGCTAGTTTGTCCTCGTTTTTTACATCCTCACTCATGCTGCTTGTCACCTTACTCTAAGAACAGTCCCATTGCAATCAGCGATGCTACAAAACATAAGCAGCAAAGAGTCCTGTGGCATGTTATAGACTAACAGACGTATTGGAGCATGAGCTTTTGTGGCGATGCATCCAATGAAGTGGGTATTCACCCATGAAAGCTCATGCTCCAATATGTCTGTTAGTCTATAAGGTGCCACAGGATTCTTTGCTGCTTTTACAGATCCAGACTAACACAGCTACCCCTCTGATACACTACAAACTGTAAGATCTGAGTAAGAGGATCAGTATCTAATCCTCAATAACTAGATGATATAAAAATATTCCACTATAAGTGAATCTACTTCAACTTCCAACAGCCCTTTTCATTCCCAGTTAGTCAAAGATTAACAGTTTGTATTCAATTTTGATTAAAATGAATTAGATAAATTTAAGAAATTACAAAAAGCCACCATTAATTCTTAAGATTTTTCTGTTTTTTTTTTAAACTAACCATGTAAATATACTATAATAAATAAAAAGGAATAAATGCTATTTTCTCTAGGGATCATGTACTCGTTCAGATAAGTAACTGTTAACTAGCAGACTTAATAGAAACATATAGATTCATATTACATATGTTTGTAATGGGCAGCCCAAAGGCATATATTTTGGCAAATGGAGCTACATTATGTGAAATTACTGTTAGCTGATACTAATTCAGGTAACAGCAGTAAAATGTATCTTGTTTGTAAGTGTTTCATTTTTTAAATTACTATAGCAGAGATCACCTCTTGATGTGAAAGTTGTCCAAAGATGATAACACATCAGTTCAAAAGCATAATAGATTTGAGAATACAGACGAGTCTCATCTTACATTGGGGTTATGTTCCGCTGTCAGCACGTAAAGTGAAAAACGTATGTAGTCAAAATTACATTGAGTGCAATGGCGACCGGAATCGCCTGCACTACAGGAACAGTATTTAAATTATTTTTCTCTTTTTTTTGTTTTGTTTTTACTGACCGCGCAAAGCTGAATTCGTGCATGTTAAATGCATGTAAGATACTTGCCTGTGCAGTATATGATCAGCATGTAGATGCAGTTTATCAACCACACGAACACACTGTGTCCCAGCTAGAATCATTATATATTTGTTCTTTTGTTTTCATGTTGTGTGTATTATTTACATTATAATATGCTGTTTCTTAAGGCTTGCTTAACTTTACTATTTTTTATTTGTTCGGTGAAGAGCGTATTAATATACTGAATTTGAAATAATAAAAAAGACATTCTGAAGTAAGCTATAAGGATGCATATGCCTAGTCCTTAGCAATAGTACCTTCTTTGACTTACAGAATGTGCACAGTTGATTAATTATTGTAAGAGAGTTTGAAATTTCAAAGTGCATCTTATTGTTTTCTTTTGTTCAGTTTACTTTACCTTAGGGCACTATTCTAATCTCGGATGTGTGACTATATATCACTACGTATTTTGTAAAATAAGCTACCTTCCTTTTGTGTGAAAGATCTGTTCTCTCTCTTTAGCCTAATCTTATCTGATACCCTCACTACGAGTTATCAAAATCCCAAAATTTGAGTACCCAGAGAAGATTCAACATTCGTAAAATTAAATTGAGATTTCATAATAGGTTCCATTTTAACCTCTTATTTATATAGTGTCTCATAATTTTCTGAAACCTTCACTTTTTGGTTCAAAATCTCCCTGTCTACCGAAAGTTGATATTGTTTCTTTATTTTTGCATATGAAAGGAATAAAGTGGAGATTTCCCATTATTATAGGTTGGGATGGTAGCACTGCCTGTTATTGAGGTTGCCTGACACTTCCTATTATAAGACCCTGTTCTCAGTTGATTATTATTTTGCCAAAGTCTAATGGACATTAGGAAGTTTAGACTTGAAATTAGATGAAGGTTTCTAACCATTAGAGGAGTGAAGTTCTGGAACAGCCTTCCAAGGGGAGTAGTGGGGGCAAAAGACATATCTGGCTTCAAGACTAAGCTTGATAAGTTTATGGAGGGGATGGTATGATGGGATAGCCTAATTTTGGCAATTAATTTGGCAATTGATCTTTGATTATCAGCAGGTAAGTATGCCCAGTAGTCAGTGACGGGATGTTAGATGGGGTGGGATCTGAGTTACTACAGAGAATTCTTTCCTGGGTGCTGGCTGGTGAGTCTTTCCCATGTGCTCAGGGTTTAACTGATCACCATATTTGGGGTCAGGAAGGAGTTTTCCTCCAGGGCAGATTGGCAGAGGCCATGGAGGTTTTTCATCTTCCTCTGCAGAGTGGGGCACGGGTCAGTTGCTGGAGGATTCTCTGCACCTTGAGGTCTTTAAACCACAATTTGAGGACTTTAGTAACTCAGACATAGGTTAGGGGTTTGTTACAGGAGTGGGTGGGTGAGATTCTGTGGCCTGCATAGTGCAGGAGGTCAGACTAGATGATTATAATGGTCCCTTCTGACCTTAAAGGCTATGATTTTATGAAATCTAACATGCTGGGTGTATACCTCAGGCAGATTTTTTTTGTGGGATGCAGTAATTTCAACCAAAGTGGTTCAGCCATTTCCAAGAATGAGAGTAGGGAAAATATTTTGTTTTGTCCATATTAAAAAATTCTAGTATCCTTTTCTTTGAGACACTTTAGCGGTGCCATACTTTGGAGTAGGACTTGAAATTTCATTTTTGGGGGGAGGGTAGTCTTGTCATCTCTGTCAAAATCCACACAAATATGGCCAAGTTATAAACTTCTGAAAAATCTCAGTTTTTACATGCTCAGTAGGGACTTGCTTGAGCTTTTTAGCTTAATTCCCTGAAGTTTCAACTTGCACTAAGCGTGGTCTACCCTGGGGCTGAGCAGGACTTTACCTACAAGTCCTGTTGTTCCCTGCAATTCCCAGCTGTTCGATGCTGTGCTGAGTCCAGATCTGGGCACCAGAACTAGGCACCTGTCTCTGCTGTGTTCCCAATGCCACCCACTGCTGCCACTCAGGCAGCATGGAAAAGGAAGTCTCATAAATAGAATGCACAGAAGAAAAGAACTGACCCCAAACAAGGAGCCAAGGCTTTTAGCAGAGAAAGAAGGAAACTGGGACTGAAAGTTGCAAGAGGAGACTGGGACTATCTTGGGAAGGAGACTGGTAGCCAGCAGATTGGAAAGGGTTGGGCAATGAACCTGCACCTGGACACGGTGGGTGGGTGGAAACAAAGATCGAATGAAAAACTTGAAGGAGAGATTGTTTTTGCAAGGAGAGTGGGACGTTATGGGCGGAGGGAGGAGGTGAGGCACATCAGACAGGGAATCAGGGTGAGGAGTGAGAACTAGGACTGGCCTGGCAAAGAGACCAAGAAAAGAACTGTGTGTGTGTGAGAGAGAGAGAGAGAGAGTGAGAGAGAGAGAGAGAGTGAGACACTGAGATTGGACAAAGAGCGTAGCTGTGGGAGACTGGGAAGGATGAAGCACATACAGAGTAATACAGTTTCTGAGTGTCTTGGATTTCTGATAAACACAGACATATAATACAGTATAGAATCTCATGCTAATATGTGGCAATATATTAATAATAAAATGAATGGTGGCCATTTAAAAAAAAATACAACGAGTAAGGGAATAATTAAGAAGACACAAAATTCCATTGTATAGAAGTAGTAGGCATTCAGATATTTAGTAAGGATTAGATAATGATCCCCTGAATATAGAAATTATAGAGAGTGGTAGTGTCCACTGCCTTTTCAGTCTTTCTTTTTATAACAAAGTGAAACAAAATCAGCACAATCCAATAAAAGAAGAAAAATTCATATTGTAAAACTTAAAGTATGACACAAAAGCTCATGAGCACTTCTAGTAAATAAATACCATTATCCAAAACAAATTAATGTCAGGATTTGCTCCGTTTGTTTTGGTTGGTTGGTTTGAAGGGAATAACTGATGAATTATCAGGGCCAGCTCCAGGGTTTTTGCCGCCCCGAGGGGGCAGGGGGTGGGGGCTGCAATTGGCGGAAGCTCCGCAGCATCACTTTCTTCTTCAGCGGCAATTCGGCGGCAGGTCCTTCCCTCCGAGAGGGCCCAAGGGACCCGCCGCAGAGAACCCTGACATGCCGCCCCAAGTACCTGGTTGCTGAGCAGGTGCCTGGAGCCGGCCCTGCAAATTATCAAAACTATGCTTCTGCAGCTGATAATGTTATAGCATTTTACTTTACCAACTTTTATTGCTAGAGTAGAAAGAACCACAGCTTATAGACCCACAATGTTACAGGTATGCATTGTATGAAAGAATATTGTGTTAAATACATCATACATCTTTCCCTTGTAGGGAACGAAGAAATTATTTCTGTCAACAGAGGGTGGGTTGATATCATACACAGTGAAATCCTTTACTGTCTTTATTATTTTCTTCTTTGTCATAGTCTTTGCCATGAGCAGTGTCTTGGATAGTGTTAAATAATCTTGCTGCTGTTATCTGATCCCAGAATGTCTACTATTTCCCATCAAAAGTGGCTTTGAGTTTTGCCTGATAGGAAGCAGAGGCTTTAGTTTCTTTGCTCACAACATTCTTTCATTCTTATTTTATTTTGTTTTATTTTATTAGACTAGGGCCTTCTCTTAGCCCATGTCGCTGGCCCAAGATCTTGGGAAAATAGCAGTTTGGCCTTTTAAATTCTGTTTTCTTCATAGTACATACAGCAAGCAGAATTCTGCTGCAGTCCTTCAAATTAGATAGCATTAAAATTAGGGCTGTCAAGCAATTAATTGGGCTGTTAAAGAATAATAGAATACCATTTCTTTAAATATTTTTGGATTTTTACATCTTTTTACATCTTTCACATTATCAAGTATATTGATTTCAATTGCAGCACAGAATACAAAGTGTACAGTGCTCACTGCATATTTTTATTACAACTATTTGCACTGTAAAAGTAAAAATAGTATTTTTCAATTCACATAATACAAGTACTGTAGTGCAATCTCTTTATCATGAAAGATGAACTTACAAATGTAGAATTATATACAAAAAATAGCAGCATTCAGAAATAAAACAATGTAAAACTTTAGAGCCTACAGGTCCACTCAGTCCTACTTCTTGTTCAGCCAACTGCTCAGACAAACAAGTATGGTTACAATTTGCAGGAGATAATACTGCCCACTTATTGTTTACAGTGTCACCTGAAAGTGAGAACAGGCTTTCACGTGGCACTGTTGTAGCCGGCATCACAAGACATTTACCTGCCGGATGTGCTAAAGATTCATTTGTCCCTTCGTGCTTCAACCACCATTCCAGAGGGCATGCGTCCAGGCTCATAATGGATTCTGCTCGATAACAATCCAAAGCAGAGTGGACTGGCACTTGTTCATTTTCATCATCTGAGTCAGATGCCAAATCTCACATTGATACCTTCTTTGCATTTTGTCAAATCTGCTGTGAAAAGAACAAGGCGTGCTTGTGGCACCTTAGAGACTAACATTTATTTGGGCATAAGCTTTCATTGGCTAAAATCCACTTCATCAGATGCATGCAGTGGAAAATACAGTAGGAAGATAGATATATACACAGAGAACATTAAAAATGAGGGTTGCCATACCACCTCTAACGAGACTAATCAATTAAGGTGGGCTATTATCAGCAGGAGGAAAAAATACTTTTGTCTTGATAATCAGGATGGCTCATTTCAAACAGTTGACAAGAAGGTGTGAATAACAGTAGGGGAAAAATTAGCTTGGGGAAATAGTTTTTAGTTCGTGTAATGACCCATCCACTCCCAATCTTTATTCAAACCTAATTTAATGGTGTCCAGTTTGCAAATTAATTCCAATTCTGCAGTTACTTGTTGGAGTCTGTTTTTTGAAGAATTGCAACTTTTAGGTCTGTAATTGAGTGAGTGACCAGGGAGGTTGAAGTGTTCTCCGACTGGTTTTTGAATGTTATAGTTCTTGATATCTGATTTGTGTCCATTTATTCTTTTGCATAGAGACTGTTCGGTTTGGCCAATGTACATGACAGAGAGAAATTCCTGGCACATGATGGCATATATCACACTGGTAGATGCTCAGGTGAATGAGACTCTGATGCTATGTCTGATGTGACTAGGTCCTATGATGGTGTCCCTTGAATAGATATGTGGACAGAGTTGGCAATGGGCTTTGTTGCAAGGATAGGTTCCTTGATTAGTGTTTTTGTTGTGTGGTTGCTGGTGAGTATTTGGTTCAGGTTTGGGGGCTGTCTGTAAGCGAGGACTGGCCTTGTCTCACAAGATCTGTGAGAGTGAGGGATCGTCTTTCAGGATAGGTTGTAGATCCTTGAAGGTGTGCTGAAGAGGTTTTAGTTGGGGGCTGAAGGTGACGGCTAGTGGCGTTCTGTTACTTTCTTTGTTGGGTCTGTCCTGGACTAGGTGACTTCTGGGTACTCTTCTGGTTCTGTCAATCTGTTTCTTTGCTTATTCTTAAAACGAATATGTGCTCGATCATCATCCAAGACTGCTATAACATGAAATATATGGCAGAATGCGGGTAAAACAGAACAGGAGACATCTAATTCTCCTCAAGGAGTTCAGTCAGAAAGTTAATTAATGCATTATTTTTTTTAACGAGACCCATCAGTATTGAAGCATATCGTCTGGAATGGTGGCCAGAACATGAGGGAGCATACAAATGTTTAGCATATCTGGCACGTAAATACCTCGCAACACCAGTTACAAAAGTGCCGCACGAATGCTTGTTCTCACTTTTAGGTGACATTGTAAATAAGAAGCAGGCAGTAGTATCTCCCGTACATGTAAACAAACTTGTTTCTTTTAGCAATTGGCTGAAGAAGGACTAGGACTTAATAGACTTGTAGGCTGTAATGTTTGAGTGCAGTTTTTTTTGTACATAATTCTACATTTGTATGTTCAACTTTCATGATAAAGAGATTGCACTACAATACTTGTT
The DNA here is from genome assembly GCF_007399415.2 of Gopherus evgoodei. Taxonomy (NCBI): domain Eukaryota; kingdom Metazoa; phylum Chordata; order Testudines; family Testudinidae; genus Gopherus; species Gopherus evgoodei. The sequence continues at coordinate 2,429,964 of NW_022060062.1, read as the reverse complement.
TTAGGGGAATTGAAAAATACTATTTCTTTAACAATGCATACAAAATAATATAAAGTGAGCACCGTACACTTCATATTCAGTGTTGCAGTAGAAATCAATATATTTCTTAAATATTTAATAAATTTCAGTTCGTATTCTATTGTTTAACAATGTGATTTATCATGTTTAATTTTTTTAATCATGATTAATTTTGGAGAGTTAATCACATGAGTTAACTGTGATTAATTGACAGCCCTAATTAAAATGTTTTGTCCTAATATTGTAATGCAGACATGAGTAATATTGTACTCCTATGAATGAAGTAGGGTTTTATATAGTGGATAGGATTTTCTTCAGTATCTAGCATAAGAGCTTTCGGTACAAGATTTTCATAAAAAGAAAGCAGTTCTGAATCACCTTCCTTTGATGAACACCTACCACTTACTTTTCTGGATCTTACTTGGCTTGTTAAGTATTCCTGATGATGGTCTGCACCATAATGTCCTTGAATGGTTTTGTAATCTGTTCCCGTAGTTCAGAAGATGCAATTTTCAATTAATTTGATCTTGCTGTCCAACTCCTGCACTTTTTCATCACATTTTTTTTCCCATCCTGGCTTCCAAATTAATAAGTTTAGCTGAGGTTCCCTCCGTTTTGTTTTCCACAGAGTAAATGGCAGCACAAAGAATATCTTGGCATATTGCTGGGAATCAAACCACTCCAGTATTCTTTGGACAAAAAACTGTCTAGAAATGTCAGCAGGTGCAGCCAATCACGTGGTGCTGCGAGATGCCATAGGTTCAATTTTTTTATTTTATTTTTATTCATATGTTCATATCTCCAGATTCAGCATCTCTGAGGATTTTGATGACATTTATTTTTTCTTTCAGTCATTCAGTGAAAGAAAGTAAAAAAAAGTGGCTGCTATTGATGAAATAAGCAGGAACACCCTCCTACTTCTCAGCTGCCAACTCAGTCTTTGCCCGCAAGAGTTTGTTTTTATAAAATAAACTGTTTTAAGTACAGTAGAGCTGTGACAAATCTGTGTTTTGGAATTGCAGGATACTAAAAACTTGAGCCCCTAAAATAATCAAATATCAGCTAAATTTTTTAATAGAAATGTATTTTACATCATAATAAAAATAGAGGAGTTTTTACTTCAAAAAAGCTAATTGATTCATTGAATTAAACACTGGATAGCCTTTCTCTGGGAATTGCCAATTTTTTTATTAGAATTCTGCAGTCTAAAAGTTTTAATAAAAATTAAAATTGTCACTTGCATGCAAATCAAGTAAGTGCTTGTAAGATGATCATTTTTTTAAATGAAGATCTGCAATTATAGATGATATAAGCTTTTTGTGAGATAAGACAGACTGTAATTTGCTTTTTTGTCAATGCCTGGTCAAGTACCGCATATGCAGTTTAGTCTTTAGAAATTAATTGCTCAGATACCTTTCTGATGAACATGCTATAAAAGTGTAGGCAGGTGGATAAAATCAATTGTGGGCAAATTATATTGCGAGGGCACAAGGCTTTCCACACTATCTGGAAACAGCCTGGATTTGTTGTCACCCATAGCATCCTTCTGAGCATTTCATGGGAAACACTAGTTAGCAAAGGTTCAGATCCAAGAAACAGGTGCACAAGATGTGAAAGTCTGATAGTGTTAGACTTTCAAAATTAACATTTTGAGTTAACACCCCCGGAGAGACTGCAATGACATTTACGTCGTAACTCCACTCATTGGAAATAGAGAGATCCAAACAAATTTCCTTCACCAACGGTTGTTCCTTTTGTCTTTATTTCACCTCTTTTGGTATTTTTTGCCTGGCATTCTTCAGCCAGCCTGTGTATGTGACAACTGTGGCATTGTATTGATGTGATTTAGAGAAGAAAGGGGAAGAGCTTAAAGTGAAAAGCCACAATGTGTGCTACCTCAGACTCCACAGTGCTGAACTTTCAAATAGAAAAGACAGAATTTTCCTTTGTTGCCTTGATGCCTGAGGTAGATTGTCAGAGCCTTGACAGCTGGCACCACCACCAATACCCATGCATTTCTCCAGTTGATCTGTGAGAACAACTCCTCAAAGGGTTTAAGTATTTGGATCAGAGTCTCTGCTAGGCTCTGCTGTACCAACACCAGCACCTCAGCTTTCACTTTTTCTGAGAAGAAAGTGATCAGAGCCTGATTGTTCTCTACCAGGCTTTTTTTTTGGATAGAATATATGGAGTCCCAATTTGAAAGCTTGTTAAGACCCATTTCCATTTGCAGCTTTTGGAGCCTAGAAACCGCATCAGAAGAATGCTTAAAATGGCAGATCAGTCCAGCCAAACCAACTTCATGTTTTGCATGGAAGTTTGTTTTAAAAACAGCATTTTTAGTATAATGCTCTTGAGCGTGCTTTCGCCACCCAAAGTGGCATACATTAACATACATTTTTTTTTTGCCACTTTTGTCATTCAGCACAAAAAACAGCCAGACTGGGTCAGACTGATGGTTCATCCAGCTCAGTATCCTGTCTTCTGGCAGTGGGCAATGCCAGGTACCCCAGAGGGAAAGAACAGCACAGGGCAATCGTCAAGTGATCCATCTCCTGTCGTCCACTCCCAGCTTCTGACAAACGGACGCTAAGGACATTCACAGCATGGTGTTACATCCCTGACCATCCTGGTGAATAGCCCGTTATGGACTTATCCTCCATGAACTTATCTAGGTTTTTTTTCTGAGCCCTGTTTTAGTTTTGGGCTTCACAACATCGCCTGTCAATGGGTTGCACAGGTTGACTGTGCGTTGTGTGAAGAAATATTTTCTTTAGTTTGTTTTAAACCTGCTGCCTATTCATTTCATTGGGTGACCCCTAGTTCTTATGTTACATGAAGGAGTAAATAACACTTCCTTATTTACTTTCTCCATGCCAGTCATGGTTTTATAGACCTCGATCATATCTCCCCTTTGCTGTCTCTTTTCCAAGCTGAAAAGTCCCAGTCTTTTTAATCTCTCCTCATATGAATGCTGTTCCATACCCCTCATAATTTTTGTTGTCCTTCTCTATAACTTTCCCAATTCTAAGTAAGATTGGGTGACCAGATCTGCACACAATACTCAAGATGTGGGTATAGCTAAATTTATATAGAGTCATTATGATTTTCTGTCTTACTATCTATCCCTTTCCTAATGATTCCTAACATTAGCCTTTTTCACTGCCATTGCACATCTAGCAGATGTTTTCAGAGAACGATCCCCACTTACGTCAAGGTCTCTTTCCTGAGTGGTCCTTTTGTATGTACTGCTGAGATTATGTTTCCAGTGTGCGTTACTTGGTAGATGAAATTCAGTGTTGACAAATGGAATTTTGTTGCCAGTCACTCAGTTTTGTGAGATCCCTTTGTAACTCTTTGCAGTCTGCTTTAGACTTAACTATCTTGAATAGTTTTGTATCATGTGCAAATTTTGCCACCTCACTGTTTACCCCTTTTTCCAGGTCAATTATGAATATGTTGAACAGCGCTGGTCCCAGTACAGACCCCTGAGGGACCCCAGTATTTACCTCTCTCCATTCTGAAAACTGGCAATTTATTCCTACCCTTTGTTTCCTATCTTTTAACTAGTTACGGATCGATGACGGCTTAGTTTGTTTAAGAGCCTTTGATCAGGGACCTTGTCAAAGACTTTCTGAAAGTCCAGGTACATTGTATCCACTGGATCACCCTTGTCCACATTTGTTGACCCCTTTAAAGAATTTTAATAGATTGGTGTGTCATGATATCCTTTTACAAAAAAAAAGTGTCGATTCTTCTCCAACAAATTGTGTTCATCTATGTGTCTGATAATTCTGTTCTTTACTAGAGTTTCAACCAGTTTGCTTGATACTGAAGTTAGGCTTACCAGCCTGTCATTGCCAGAGTCTTCTCTGGAGCATTTTAAAAAAATTGGCATCACGTTAGATATCCTCCAGTCATCTGGTACAGAAGCTGATTTAAATGACGGGTTACATACCATAGTTAGGAGTTCTGCAATTTCACATTTGAATTCCTTCAGAACTCTTGGGTGAATCCCATCTAGTCCTGGTGACTCTCTTACTGTTTAATTTATCAGTTTGTTCCAAAACCGCCTGTAATGACACCTCAATCTGAGACAGTTCCTTAGACTTGTCATCTAAAAAGAATGGCTCAAGTATGAAGAATGATGCAAAGAATTTGTTTAGTTTCTCCGCAATAGGTTTATCTTCCTTGAGTGCTCCTTTAGCCCCTCAATGGACCAATGGCTCCACTGAATGTTTAGCAGGCTTCCTGCTTCTGATGTACAAAAAAAAATTTGCCATTAGTTTTTGAGTCTTTGGCTAGTTGTTCTTCAAATTCTCTTTTGTCTTGCCTAATTATACTTTTACACTTGACTTGCCAGAATTTATGCTCCTTTCTATTTCCCTCAGTAGGTTTTAACTTCCAGTTTTCAAATGATGCCTTTTTGGCCTGTAACCGTTTCTTTTACTTTGTTGTTTAATCATGATAGCACTTTTTTGGCCCTCTTACTATGTTTTTTTTTATTTGGAATATACAGTTAATTTGAGGCTTTATTATAGTGTTTTTAAAAAAGTTCCATGCAGCTTGCAGGCATTTCACTTTTGGGATTGTGCCTTTTAATTTCTGTTTAACTAGCTTCCTCATTTTTGTGTAGTTCCCCTTTCTGAAGTTAAATGCTATGAGGTGGGCTTCTTTGATGTTCCCAGATCTGCCATCATTACCAATAGCTTTAATATTGTTTACAAGTGAAGTTCCTTATGCTGTATATTAGCAGGAATCTTCTCAGGCCGGGCTAGCTCCAGGCACCAGCAGAGGAAGCACATGCCTGGAGCAGCACATGCTATCCATTCTTGGGGCAGCAGAGTCTGGACGGCTTTTTTATTTTTTTTCTGCTTTGGCAGTTCGGGTGGTAGCAGTCCGAGCATTTGTGTGGGTTTTTTTCCCCTGTTCGGCAGTTTGGGGGGTGGCAGTCTGAGTGTGGGTTTTTCCCCCTGTTTCAGCAGTTCGGGCGGCCGCAGTCCGAACGTTTGTTTGGGGGTTTTGGGGGGCACTTAGGCAGTTCGGGCAGCGGCAGTCCAAGTGTTTTTGTTTTTGCTTGGAGTGGCAAAAATGGTAGAGCCGGCCCTGTTCTTGGGGGAAATATTTCAAAGAAGGGCAGCTGATGCCAAGGTCCACAGTGCAAATCCTTCTCAAAGCACAAATTTTCCTGGTTATCAAGTGACCTTATTTCTCCCAGGGAGTAAAAGAGCAGATTCATTCCTGATATAACTCCAGTGTATCTTATTGAATAATAATTATATTATAACATAATTATTATAAATAATTTTATGATTTGGCCACGCTCTGTTTCCTCCTCTGGAATGCACACACCTATATAGTTCTGTCTTGCTCTTGGTGTTTCTGGCAACAACAAAATTCTGCACAGTGCTCCGGTTGGTGATGATTTACGAGCTTGTTGAAGCCTCATTCGAACGTGTTACCTCAGAGCTCATGTAGAGTGGCATTCTGCCCAGAAATTTCAGTGAAAAAATGTACTCAGCGTTAGCATGGTGATTGATTCATTAAGAGAGTCCCAAACGTTGCTTTATTTTTTTCCCCTCTAATTCTGCCTACAACCTTTTTGGGCAGGTTTGCAAAACAATTTTTTACCTACCCAATCCCCCAAATTAAACCAGCTCCTGTGTCCGTGATCACACCTTAGTAAGGTGATGGCCACAAACGTAAACTGAGGATTAGGAAATGATTCATTAGGATACATCAAAAACGAAACTGCCTACATTTGCCAAAAGTTGCCATGCAGTTATATTTGAGATGCTGCTGTTTTCCCTGTATCACAGTTTCAGGGTCACTGCACCATTATCCCCCTTGTCCTTGGTCTGCTCCTGGAGTGCCCAGTCAAGTCTTAGATCTCCAGCTGTTACTGGTCTCTGGGCAAAGACCCTTGTCTCACTCCCGTCTGGCTAGGGTTTTTGGAAGGGCACAGCCACCTGCCTTACACTATGGTAAAGACTAGTGTCTGTCATTGCTTTTTCTCCAAGGGCTATGACCAGTATATTGCCAGCAATTCCAAGTTATTACACAACTCTTTCTAAGCAAGCACATTTGTTCTTAAGGTAAAAGCATTGCAGAGAAAACAACAAATGTTCCAGGGGTCACTCATCAGTCTTATGGGGCCCTCTTAAGCCAAAGCATTCCCACTCTTTTGAAAGGATATGGGAGCCCCGTTGGACAGAAGGTACTGTTCATTTCCTGGATCAGCAAGAAGGCCCTGGGTCTGTTCAAGGTCATCCTTTTATACCGAAAGCCCTTTCTTTATCTCCCGCTCTCTGGAAATCCCAGCTTGAGCCAATATATTTCACGACCCCAGGTGGTGCTTCTCTGGAGTTACTGACAATCTCCAAGATAATCACCCCTCACTGTTTTTAGTTCCCGGAGGAACTCTGGTAATTCTCACTAGTGGAGCAGAACCCAGTCATACATGAAACTCTACATAATTTTAACATAGAAGTATCCAAAGATACTGCACGGGGTTTCAATATCTGTCACACTCTGTATTTAGACTAAGAAACAATTGTGATAGAGGTGTGGTATCTGGAAAACATTGATCCCTGGAGTATGTGACATAGTTTTATAACATTGGATTCAGACGAAAGAAGGCCTGTCCACCCTTATCTGAGAATTTGGCAAGAGATCTGCTAGCTACACTGCCTACATTACTGTAGTTTGTGTGGTTGTGGTCCCACTGTGGACAGAGTGTGTATCACAAATATTTTCACTTCTACTTTAAAAAATATGCTGTTTTTTTCTGTGCAAGTGTTGTGCAATGTATTGGTTTCAAGAATCTTTGTAGGTTGAAAAAAATGTAAGATATTAAAAAAAAAAAGGCAAACAGGTTTAAGGAGAACCAAAAATGTCTCTGCCTGTTCCATTTGTTTATTTATTATTGTGTTTTAATAGAGTCTTTTTCTCCCACAGGCATTTCTTATTCTGTTCAGTACTGCAACACCAGGTTACACAATGGAATCTGGCTCTGTTTCTGCCCCGCCCACTCAGCCAGTACCTAGAAATAAACGATCAAGAAGTGCTTTTAAATTGAAGAAGTGTTCAGAGTGCTGCAGCTGGAAACATGCTGCACTCTGTGCTATAAAAGTCTCAGTGCTACTGGCAGTACTGCTATGCTACTGTATAGGTAACTTCTAGTTTATATAATTATCATCACCATAAATCTGGATGTCTGTTTTGTTGGTTATATATGTACTATGCCCAACTGTACTATATAAAGCTTTATTTTTATCTGTGGTTTCTGGTAACAGCTTAAACCTTCAGAGAAATTTAATTGAAATGTTCATTCTTTAGATAGGATCTTAAAAAAATGAAGTACTTTGCAAGTATTTTTCAGCAGAATAGCAGTGGAAATACCTTAAAAAAAGACTGTAAATCAGAAATGTCAAATTTTTAAGATACATCTCTACCTCAATGTAACGCTGTCTTCGGGAGCCAAAAAATCTTACCACATTATAGGTGAAACTGCGTTATATTGAACTTGCTTTGATCCACTGGAGCGCGCAGCCCTGCACCCCCCTTCCTCTCAGAGCACTGCTTTACCATGGCATGTCCAAATTCATGTTATATCAGGTCGTGTTATATTGGGGTGGAGAAGTATATAAAATATAAGCTGTAAATACCTGTAATTCATATCATACACAATTTCCAACATGTGTATTGTATATTCTCTGTTTTCCTCCCCATCAGGCATAACTTACTTTATGTAGCATTTAAAATTTTTGTTGTTGTTAGTTGTTATGATCTCATGTATTTGGATTTATATCGTGATCAAAGGATTACTAAACACTTCAAGCAGAAACAAGTATTTATTATCTGTCTAAGCAGATGACATAAAGGCAAAAAAGTGGGAAAAAATAATGTTTTTCCTCTGTCTGTCCTATTTTTAAATAATTTTATAGTTTGCTTCATTGTCTGTTAACGTTGTTTCTTCCTCCTCTTTCGTGCCACTTCCCTGTTCGAGGTCGGTGAGCGTTATAACCTTCTGCCAAGACTCATGCTTATGTCCACTGATATCTGGTCCATGTACCAAGCCTTTGGCCTCTCGTTTGGTCATTTCCCATTCCCGATCGTTCCAAGAGCCATCCTACCAATATAACTCTCAGGTCTCCACTGAACATGTCCGTACCATCGTGGCCCAGCCTGCCTCAACTTGTCTGCAATGGAGGCAGTCGGAATTAGGTACCTCACAAGCTCATTTCATGTCCTGTCACAGAGTGTTGAACCATTTCATCATCTCAGCATCTTCATTTCCGTAGTGGAGAGCATACTGCTTTCTTTTCCTGTAGCGGGCCAAGTCTCTCTTCCGTACTGTAGTATGGGTTGACTTCAGTTCAATATTGGGGTCAGTTCACACCACTTGCACCAAGCAATTTGGTATGAAGCCGGGCATCACTCAGAATGGCACAGTTATCGGCAAGTGTTGATCCTTGGTATTTACATTATTTCACTCTTCTAAGCTCTCTTACTCCTCCCACAAGTTCTCAAAGCCTCACTCTTACTGACGGTCACTGTAAGTCCCGCTTGCCCAAAACTTTGTTGCCCACTTTTCAGAGTTGGTTTGCAAAGTCTCAAAATCTTCAGCACATATTATTAAGGGTACAACCACACAGCAAAAAAAACCCTGCGCAGCATCAGCTCAGAGCCTGGGTCAGCTGACTTGAGCTCCCAGGGTTCACGCTGTGGGGCTACAAATAACAGGGTAGATATCCCCACACGAGCTCTGAGACCCTTCTGCCTTGCAGAGTTTCAGAGCATGGGCTGCAACCCACTGTGGTTTTAAGCTTCATAGTGCAATTTCAGCGAGCTAGAATCAGTTGACCCAGGCTCTGAGAATAGCTAAGACACATTTTTTTTGCAGTGTAGACACAACCAAAGTCTTCAGCGAATCACACATTTCAAGGTGGCTTCCTTCATATAGTCACAAACTGCCCCGTCCGTCTGGGGCGCCTCTGCATCACAAACTGCCCCGTCACTCTGGCGCGCCTCTCCATCAAAATCTGCCCCGTCCCTCTGGCGCCTCTTGGTCACAAACTGTCCCGTCATTCTGGGGCTCCTCTCCCGCACAAACTGCCTCATCCCTCTGATGCGTCTCTCCTGCTCACGCTGTCTCGTCCCTCTGGCGCGCCTCTCGGTCGCACACTGCCCCATCCCTCTGGCGCACCACTCCTGCACACACTGCCCCGTGGTTCCGGGGTGCCTCTCCAGCACCGACTGCCCCGTCCCTCTGGGGCAAATCTCCTGCAAACACTGCCCTGTCCCTTTGGCGCACCTCTGCTGCACAAACTGCCGCATTCCTCTGCTCCTCCCCTCCGTCACACACTGCCCCATTCCTCTGGGGTGCCTCTCCATCACACACTGCCCCGTCCCTATGGGGCGCCTCTCCATCACACACTGCACCGTCCCTCTGGGGCATCTCTCCGTCACAACCTACCACGTCCCTCTGGGGCACCTCTGTGTCACACACTGCCCCGTCACTCTGGCACCCGTCTCCTGCACAAACTGCCCAATCCCTCTGAGGCGCCTCTCTATCACAAACTGCCCCGTCCCTCAGACGCGTCACTCCTGCTCACACTGTCCCGACCCTCTAGCGCTCCTCTCGGTCGCAAACTGTCCAGTCCCTCTGGCACGCCTCTCCGTCACAATCTGCCCCGTCCCTCTGGGGCATCTCTGCGTCACAATCTGCCCCGTCCCTCTGGTGCACATGTCCTTCACAAACTGCCCTGTCCCTCTGGGGCGCCTCTGCTGCAAACACTGCCCTGTTCCTCTGGGGTGCCTCTCCTGCAACCAGTGCCCCATCCTGCTGGCGCGCCTCTCCATCACACACTGCCCCGTCCCTCTGGGCGCCTCTCCTGCACAAACTACCCCGTCCCCCTGGGCGCCAGCGATTCCACCCAGCGGGGTCCTGGGGAAGCCAGAGGGTCCTGCATCCCCACCTTGTAGTCAGATGTGACTCTCAGCCAGCTAGTAAAACAGAGGTTTATTTAGATGACAGGAACAGAGTCCAAAACAGGTCTTGCCGGTACAGACAACAGAACCTCCTCTAGTTAGGTCCATCTGGGGCCACAGGGAGGCCACAGCCCCGCTGGGAGGCCCAAGCCTCCTCGGGGCTCCCCTCCATCTTGCAGCCAGCTTCCAAAACTCTCAAACCCCCTCCATCCCCTCCTCTCTGGGCTGTCTCTCTTTCCCGGGCCAGGAGGTCACCTGATCTCTCTGTCTCCAACACCTTTAGCATCCCCTTGCAGGGGGAAGGGCCTGGCCATTAGTTGCCAGGAGACTGAGGGTCGGCCAGAACTGAGGTCCCGCCACAGTATTCAGAGGGAACATTAAAACCAGTCCCACTTCATCACAGGGGGGGAACTCTGCAGTAGGGTTCTGGGGGTAGGGGACAGGTGTCTGGGATAGGAGGCACCCCACAGCTGGACTCTGGAGGGGAGGAGGTATGGATATCGGGGCTGGGGGGGACTGCAGTTGGGCTCTGGGAGAGGGGGTATGGGTATCTGGGATGGGGGGTGCCACACAGTGGGCTCTGGTGGGAGGGGATGCACGTGTCTGGGCTGGAGAGGGTGCCCCATGCCTGAGCTCGGGGGCGGGGGAGGGGAACAGAGAAACAGAAACTGGGGTTGCCATTGGGGTTTCTTTAACTCTTGACTCCTGGGGTATTTTTTGTTGTTGTCTGTATTTTTACAGATATAGCTGCTGACAGGTATTTTGAAATAAATTACCAAAATAATTGAAACTAGTGTCATTATATATAGTGTTATTTTGGCAAATACAATATGCAGAATTTTAAAATATCAGGCACAGAATTTAACTTCTTGGCGCAGAATTCCCCCAAGCGTAATAGGTACACTCTTCTGGGTGACTCATCAGTATTCATTAAGGAGGAGGGTGCGAGGATCAGAGAACTGCTTTGCCAAAGGACGCATCAGCTGTAGAAGCATGCACATGCGCATACTGCCTCGCAAAAGTGTGAACAGAACCCCATGTTTTCGCTCTGCTGATATCCAGGAGAGAGATATCTTAAAATCAGACTACTGATGCAGGCTGGGCTCTAGTTCAGTGGGCTCTCATATATTGTAGTGGAGAGGGTCACTGGTAACTAGCCAGAGTAGGAGGCAGTAGACTGAGATTCCACAATGTTATTGGAGAAAAGATTCTGACGAGATCTTTTAGAAACCATACTGTGATAGGATAACTGAAGGCCAAGTGGTTTTCTGCTGGATGTGACTAAGTGCACCTGCAGGGATCCAAAAAATAGTCCTGAAGTTTGTAAGGTGAGAAGCTAGTCCAAAATGTCAGGGATGTCAAGCATTCCCTGGGATTATCTGGCAATGTTGGCACCAGATAGAAAAGCTCTTCCACTTTGTTGTGTCCTTCTGGAATCCTTCCTAGATTGCTAAGGATAGGTTCTACCATCTTCGAGCGTGAGTTCTCCAGGTTCATCATCCATCCAGCTATCAGGCTGTTAGGAATAGGGATCATGGATTGATGTGTTTGATCTTGCCTATGTCCTGAGTCAACAGTTCCATGAAAAGTTGGACACAGGTGCATGGATGTGCTGAAATCTGGAGTATGCTGGGGAACCAGAATTATCTGGGTAAGACCAATCAAGATCACTGATGCTCCTTCTTGTTTAAGCTTCCTCAGAATTCGAGGTTAGAAAGGAGCCATGACTTCCGCAGCCCTGGAGCAGTAGGCTTCTTCAGGCACAAAGAGATCTGAAGATGGGGACCTCAGCTGATGAAGTATGTTCTTTACCACCATTCATGATCCCTAAAGATATGCCTGCAGAGAATATAAACTAACATCATAATAATTGGTGATGTTCTGCTGACAGGGTGATTGGGTGGTGGATATACCAGTTCCGCAGATTGATTGTTTCTATGCAAAAAGGGACGGACCTTTCTCCTCCTTGTTTGCAGGTGTAATATGCTGCTGGTGATCCTGTTTAACGTGACTTGGATATGCAAGGTCTGAATGAACAGTTGGAATTCTTTGCATGCCTCAAGTCCTGCCTGTAGCTCCAGGAGGTCTATGTATAACTGGGATTCCTGGAGGTTCCATGTAACTTGTGCTATACCTTCATCCAGATTGAACTACGGTGGTGAACCAGAGGCATCTATGGTCAGTCTTTATTTGGGTGGAGAAAGGACAAAGGGAACCCCATACAAACACTCTCTTTGTTCTCCCACCAAGAGAGAGATGCCTGAACTTTGTAGGAGAACAAGACTGGTTTATCCAGGCTGTGCTTGTTTGGCACATAAATTGTCTACAACCAACCCTGAAGACATTGAAGATGGAGTTTCACGAAGGATGTCACAGAAGTTCAAGTATGTGAGGCTATAAGACAGGTTTGGACTGTCATCTGGAGGCTCCGACAAAGTTGAGTGATGAGTTCCTCCTTAGCTGGGAATCTGTTCTGCGGTACGTATGCTTTGACATTGATAGAGTCCAGGGTTACCTCCATGAAGTTTACAGTCTGTGCGGGAACTAAATGGATTTGTCCATGTTTACTCAAAGCTCCAAGGAATGTACGAAATTGAGATTTCCTTGTGCATAAGCAATCATCTAGATAGGGAAAAACTGCAAATCATGGTGGCAGAGATGGGCTGCCACTACCAATAGCATCTTTGTGAACATTCTTGGGATTGTGGAAAGCCCAAAGGGAACACATTGTGTTGGTAGTGGCCTTGACCCACAGGGAATCTCAGGAATCTCCTGTGTGCAGACTGGATGTCTATATGGAAATAAGTGTTCTTTAAGTCAAGAGTTATAAACCAACTGCCCTGGTCTAGAGAGAGAGTTATGGAGGACAAGGTGATCATCCCGAACTTCAAGCTGCAGATGCAAACATCCAACCGTCTAAGATCCAAAATGGGTCTCCATTCTCCTTTCTTCTTGGAGACAAGGAAGTATTTCAAATAAAATCCTTTTCCCTGTGCTGAGGAGCTACTGGTTCTATGGCTCCCAGGTGGAACAGGAAGTTTATTTCTTGCCTGAGCATCCTCTTGTGAGAGGAACCCCTGAAGGGCGACACAGAGGGGAGGTTTGGGGAGGGAAAGGAGAGGAACTCTATGGTGTAATTAGTGGTGATTATTTCCAGGACCCATTTATGTCATTATCAGGAGACAGGGCAGGGAAAAGCAAGTTAAGTATCCCCCAAACTGAGTTCCAGAGTCCCAAACAAATAGATGTTGCAGGGGGACTGGACTCGATGATCTCTCCAGGTCCCTTCCAGCCCTAGAATCTATGACTCTATGAAATTATTGTACCAACTCTTCCCCAAATCCCAAATAGGCATTGATATATATAAGACATGTTTGGTTGTACTAACTAGAAATACTGACCCAAAGTCTGTGACTGAGCACTTTTAATCTTTAAGTTTTATGAATGTGATTATTATTTAAAAAAATTCTACGTCCAAAGTCTACCTCTGACTCACTTATTGATATAAACAAACCAGTGTATATGATCAATGAAGAAAAAACAAAATTCAGCTAGGAAACAGATTGGTCTGCCATGCATGAGACTTGAGCTGGATTCCTCTGCAGGTCTCCAGGCTGACAGGGAGCCTGGAAATGCTGCTTTGAGAGCTGTACTCTACCACAGGGGAAAGGAATTTCTCCTATTACTCAGCAGCCACATTTCTTGCATTGTTCACAGTGGCTCCAGTCCAAGTAAGAGTTACGTCAAAGGCTTTATTCAGCTTAAGCTGCGGCTTGGACTGAAATTTAACAAGCCTGTTTCAACAAAGGCAATGAAGATTTATGGATCATAAGCCCCTCTGCGATTTATTATTAACTGACATAACTTCCCTCTTGGTATTTTCCTCCCTTGTCTGGGCATATGGATCAGAGAGCAACAAATATGGCTTTCAAAAGTCAGACTCGTACATTTATCAGTCCATAATCACAATGGTTTAAACTTCTTATTAACCAAACAACACACTAATTTCAGTTCTACCAATCTTCATACTGTGGATAAAAAGACTATTTTTCTATTAACTTGATAGTTAGTTTTTATCAGAGATCCTGAGGCAGCTCATAAAGTCATTCATGGGTTTGGAGGTACTGATATTCATAAACTGATCATAGACACAGAAGTAGCAGAAAATACATTAAGGCCCTGATCCAACTTTCACTGAAGTAAATGAGTTTTCTAATGACAACAGTAGAAGCAGCACTCTCCTGTAATTAGGTAAATCTAACTTTATATAATGCTTAAAGTTCAATATTTGTGAAATTAAATAACTTAAATGAATAGGATCATAATAGATTGTATCAAAGAGGAAGAGTTTGCAGAGGCACTTAGGAAAATGAAAACGGGGAAAGCACCTAGGCTGGATGAAGTATCGGAGGACATTTAAGTTATTGGGAAACTAAACTATTTTACAGGTCTGTTCAATGACATACCTAAAGAAGAGAAAATCTTGCATGAATGGCATAAAACCTTCGTGGTCCACATTCTTAAACATAAAGGAGATACTACAGTGTGGCAATTATTGCCCAATTAAGATGACATCAGATCCTATGAAAGCACAGGAGAATGTAGAACTGATAAGTGAAATTGTTTTTAATTGTTCACTTTATTAATGTAACTTCTGTTCACCATTCACACTACACTGGCCTACATTGTAACTTCTGTTCACTGTTTGTCATTTTGTAATTCAAACCCAACTTTAAAACACTCACTCCATTTTGTAAAAGCTTCCTCCAACCTTCATTTTTGCAAACCCTGCTGTGATCTTATTAGTTTAGTTTAGATGTGTGACTGAGGTATGTATGGATGATGGAATCAACCTCCAGGCCCAGCCTGTCCTGATGAAATAAGGTTCAGGTCCCACCGGCTGAAGAGGCAGATAAGAGCCCACCCTAAAAATAAAAAGGTACAATAGAAGAAAGATCAAAGCCAGGTCCAAGGCTGAAAGTCACACCTGCAATTGACGGGTGATCAGTCACCAAACCCAGAGGCAGCCTGACACAGCAAGACCTATAGACTCTGGATTCAAACTAAAGCCTACAAAAAGGATGGGTGACATGGGAGACTTTGAAGGGTAACATTCTGCTGCCAACATGGAAGGGCATCAGTGCCTGCCCAACAGAGACCCAGTTCGTCCTTGTGCCCAGCTTTCCTGGCCAGTTAGCCGCCACAAGCTATAAAACCAAGCTGCAAAATCAAGCCACAAACTCAAGCTATGTCTAGGACTGATGACTATGCAGTAGCTGCAGAATATCAGATGGATGTGAGTGTGCATGTGTGTGTGAATGTGTGTGTGTGCATGTGTGTGTGTGTGTGCATGTAGAGCTATTAGGTATAATGTGTGTGTGTAAGGATTAAGTTATTAGTTATTGGTCATAAATCAGATTGTTATCATAATAAATGTGGCATCATTGTCTTATGTGATGGAGTAGAAACTGTCTGTCTGGGCGATGAGGGAGCCGGGGAGGACTTTAGGGGAGGGACAGGATCTAAGCCTGTAACCTGAGCCAGGCGTGGGGGAGGTGTGTCAGCACCTTTTGCCTGGGAAACCGGACAAAAGAAGGAAAAGGGAGGGACCAGAGAGAGGGGAGTTAGTTCACTTTCGGGTTTGGGCTGGTATTTGGAATTCAGGGAATCCCTAGCTGAGGACTAAGGTTCCTTAACTCCCAAAAGAACCAGATTTAGGGCTAATGGTTGGGCCCACAAGCTCTGCTGTAACCTGAATTCCTGTTGTCCAATACACCTTCTATTTTACTGGCAGACTCAGAGTCACTGTGAGTCCCAGGAAGAGGGGTGCAGGGCAGACGCCCTACACTCTGTGACAGAGGCGCCCCAGAGGAACGTGGCACTCTGTGATGGAGAGGCGCCCCAGAGGGATGGGGCAGCGCGTACAGGAGAGACGCGCCAGAGGGACGGGGCAGTGTGTACAGGAGAGACGCGCGAGAGGGACGCGGTAGTATGTGACGGAGAGGCGCCCGAGAGGGACAGGGCAATGTGTGCAGGAGAGGTGCCTGAGATGGAGGGGGCAATTTCTGCAGGAGAGACGCCACAGAGGGCCAGGGCAGTGTATGAAGGAGAGGGGCCAAGAGGGACAGAGCAGTTTGTGACGAAGAGGAGCGCCAGAGAGACGGGGCAGTTCATGATGGAGAGGCACCCCAGAGGGACAGGGCACTTTGTGCAGGAGAGGCGCCCTAGAGGGACGGGGCAGTGTGGGACAGAGAGGTGCCCCAGAGGGATAGGGCAGTGTGGGATGGAGAGGCGCCCCAGAGGGACGGGGCAGTGTGTGACAGAGAGGCGCCCCAGAGGGACGGGGCAGTGTGAGATGGAGAGGCGCCCCAGAGGGACGGGGCAGTGTGTGAAGGAGAGGCGCCCCAGAGGGATGGGGCAGTGTGTGATGGAGAGGTGCGCCGGACGGATGAGGCAGTGTGTGAAAGCGAGGCGCCCAGAGGGACAGGGCAGTTTGAAAGGTAGAGGTGTGCCAGAAGGACAGGGCAGTTTGTGACAGACAGGTGCCTGAGAGGGATGGGGCAGTTTGAGATGCAGAAGTGCCCCAGAGGGATGGGGCAGTTTGTGCAGGACAGACGGCACAGAAGGACGGGGCAGTGCATGAAGGGGAGGCGGCAAGAGGGACGGAGCAGTTTGTGACATAGAGGTGCCCCAGAGGGACAGGGCAGTGTGTGACGGAGAGGCGCCCCAGAGGGATGGGGCAGTGTGTGACGGAGAGGTGCCCCAGAGGGACGGGGCAGTGTGTGACGGAGAAGCGCCCCAGAGGATTGGGGCAGTATGTGACAGAGAGGCGCCCCAGAGGGATGGTGCAGTGTCTGCAGGAGAGGCACTCCAGAGGGATGGGACAGTTTGTGACGGAGAGGCGCCCCAGAGGGATGGGACAGTTTGTGCAAGAGAGACGCGCCAAAGGGATGGGGCAGTTTGTGCAGGAGAGATGCACCAGAGGGACAGGATAGTTTGTGCAAAAGAGAAGCGCCAGAGGGACAGGACAATGTATGAGGGAGAGGCGCCAATAGGAACAGAGCAGTTTGTGACGTAGAGGCAGGCCAGAGGGACGGGACAGTGTGTGACCAAGAGGCACGCCAGACGGACAGGGCAGTTTGTGAGAGGCAGGCACAGGAGAGGGACGGGGAGCTTTGTGCAGGAGAGGGACCTCAGAGGGACAGCGCAGTGTGTGATGGAGAGGCAAGCCGGAGGGTCGGGGCAGTATGTGACAGAGAGGCGCCCCAGGAGGACGGGGCAGTTTGTGATGGAGAGGCACCCCAGGAGGATGGGGTAGATTGTGACGGAGAGGCATACCAGAGGGACGGGGTAGTGTGTGATGGACAGGCACCCCAGAGGGATGGGGCAGTTAATGACGCAGAGGCGTCCCAGAGGGAAAGGGCAGTTTGTGCAGGAGAGGCGTCTCAGAGGGACAGGGCAATGTGTGTAAGAGAGGCGTCTCAGATGGACGGGGCAGTATGTGACAGACAGGCGCCCCAGAGGGACGGGGCAGTGTGTGCCGAACAGGCGCCCCAGAGGGACGGGGCACTGTGTGATGGAGAGGAGCCCAAGAGGCACAGGGCAGCATGTGCCAGACAAGTGCCCCAGAGGGACAGGTCACTGTGTGCAGGAAAGGCGCGCCAAAGGGACGAGGCAGTTTGTGATGGAGAGGTGCGCCAGAGGGATGGGGCAGTTTGTGATGGACAGGCGCCCCAGAGGGACGGGGCAGCGTGTGCCGGACAGGCGCCCCAGAGGGACGGGGCAGTGTGTGTAGGAGAGGCGCGCCAAAGGGACGAGGCAGTGTGTGACGGAGAGGCGCCCCAGGGGGATGGACAGTGTGTGATGGAGAGGTGCGCCAGAGGGACGGGGCAGTTTGTGCAGGAGAGGCGCGCCAAAGGGAAGGGCAGCGTGTGACAGTGAGGAGCGCCAGAGGGACGGGGCAGCGTGTGCCGGACAGGCGCCCCAGAGGGACGGGGCAGTGTGTGTAGGAGAGGCGCGCCAAAGGGACGAGGCAGTGTGTGACGGAGAGGCGCCCCAGGGGGATGGACAGTGTGTGACGGAGAGGTGCGCCAGAGGGACGGGGCAGTTTGTGCAGGAGAGGCGCGCCAAAGGGAAGGGCAGTGTGTGACAGTGAGGAGCGCCAGAGTGACTGGGGAGTGTTTTCAGGAGAAAGGCCCCAGAGGGACGGGGCAGTTTGTGACAGAGAGGCATGCCAAAGGGACGGGGCAGTGTGTGACAGAGAGGCATGCCAAAGGGACAGGGCAGGGTGTGACGGAGAGGCGCCCCAGAGGGACGGGAGAGTAGTTGCAGGAGATGCGCCCCAGAGGGACGAGGCAGTTTGTGCAGGAGAGGAGCGCCAGAGGAACGGGGCAGTGTGTGCAGGAGAGATACCCCAGAGGGACGGAGCAGTTTGTGATGAAGAGACGCTCCAGAGGAATGGGGCAGTGTGTGCAGGAGAGGTGCCCAGAGGGATGGGGCAGTTTGTGATGGAGAGGCGCTTCCGAGGGATGCGGCAGTTTCTGCAGGAGAGGCGCCTCTGACGGACGGGCAGTTTGTGCAGGAGAGACGCACCAGAGGGACAGGGCAGTGTGAGATGGAGAAGCGCCGAAGAGGGACTGGGCAGTGTATGAAGGAGAGGCGCCAAGAGGGACAGAGCAGTTTGTGACGTAGAGGCGCCCCAGAGGGACAGGGCAGTTTGTGATGGAGAGGTGCCTGAGAAGGATGGGGTAGTGTGTGCAGGAGAGACACCCCAGAAGGACGGGGCAGTTTGTGATGGAGAGTCACACGAGAGGGACGGGGCAGTTTGTGCATGAGAGGCATGCCAGAGGGATGGGGCAGATTGTGATGGAGAGGTGCACCAGAGGGACGGGGAAGTGTCTGATGGAGAGGTGCCCAAGAGGGACAGGGCAGTGTGTCAAGGACAAGTGCCCCAGAGGGACGGGTCAGTTTGTGCAGGAGAGGCACCCCAGAGTGATGGGGCAGTTTGTGACGCAGAGGCACCCCAGAGGGACGGGACAGATTGTGATGGAGAGACGCCCCAGAGGTACGGGGCAGTTTGTGACGCAGAGGCGAGCCAGAGGGTCAGGGCAGTGTGTGACGGAGAGGCGCCCCAGAGGGACGGGGCAGATTGTGACGGAGAGGCGCGCCAAAGGGATTTGGTAGATTGTGTCGGAGAGGCGCGCCAGAGGGATGGGGCAGTTTGTGCAGCAGAAGCGCCCCAGAGGGATGAGGCAGTGTTTTCAGGAGAGGTGTCCCAGAGGGAAGGGACAGGTTGTGATGGAGAGATGCCGCAAAAGGATGGGGCAGTGTGTGAAAGCGAGGCGCCAGGAGGGACGGGGCAGTGTGTGCCGGAGAGGCGCCCAGAGGGATGGGGCAGTGTGTGATGGAGAGGCGCCACAGATGGACGGGGCAGTGTGTGATGGACAGGTGCCCCAGAGGGACAGGGCAGTGTGTGACGCAGAGGCGCCCCAGAGGAGATGGTAGTTTGTGACGGAGAGACGTCTCAGAGGGACGGGACAGTGTGTGATGGAGAGGCAGGACAGAGGGATGGGGCAGTGTGTGATGGAGAGGCGCCCCAGAGGAATGGGGCAGTTTGTGACAGAGAGGAGTCCAGAGCGCGAGGCACTTTGTGCTGGAGTGGCGCCCAGAGCGACGGGGCAGTGTGTGCCGGAGAGGCACGCCTATGGGACCGGGCAGTTTGTGCAGGAGAGGTGCCCAGAAGAACGGAGTAGTTTGTGCAGGAGAGGTGCCCCAGAGGGACGGGGCAGTTTGTGATGGAGAGGCGCCCTAGAGTCACAGGGCAGTGTGTGCAGGAGAGGCACCCCAGACAGACGGGGCAGTGTGTGATGGAGAGGCGTACCAGAGGGATGGGGCACTGTGTGATGGAGAGGAGCCCAAGAGGCACAGGGCAGCGTGTGACGGAGAGGCACCTCAGAGGCACGAGGCTGTGTGTGATGGAGAGGCACCCCAGAGGTACGGGGCAGTGTGTGATGGAGAGGAGCCCTAGAGGCACAGAGCAGTGTGTGCAGGAGAGGTGCCTCAGAGGGACGGGGCAGTTTGTTCAGGGGAGGCACCCAAGAGGGACAGAGGAGATTGTGACGGAGAGGCACCCCAGAGGGATGGGGCAGATTGTGACGCAGAGGCGCGCCACAGGAACGGGACAGTTTGCGACCGAGAGGCGGGCTAGAGGCACGGGACAGTGCGAGAAGGAGAGATGCGTCAGAGGAATGGGGCAATTTATGATGGAGAGGCACCTGAGAGGGACGGGGCAGTGTGTGATGGAGAGGCGGACCAGAGGGACACCGTAGTGTGTGACCGAGAGAAGCGCCAGAGGGACGGAGCAGTGTGTGACTGAGAGGAGCGCCAGAGGGACGGAGCAGTGTGTGACTGAGAGGAGCGCCAGAGGGACGGGGCAGTGTGTGCAGGAGAGGCGCCCCATAGGAACGGGGCAGTGTGTGCAGGAGAGGCGCCCCAGAGGGATGGGGCAGTTTGTGCAGGAGAGGAGCGCCAGAGGGATGGGGCAGTTTGTTCAGGAGAGTCCGCCAGAGAGACGGGGTAGATAGTGAAGGAGAGGTGCCTCAGAGGGACGGGGCTGTGTGTGGAGAAGGGGCGGCCAGAGGGATGGTGCAATGCTTTCAGAAGGGGCCCGCAGGGGGACGGGGCGGTATTTTTAGAAGGGGCGCCCAGGGGGACGGGGTAGTTTGTGCAGGAGAGGCGCCCAGAGGGACGGGGCAGTGTGTGATGGAGAGGAGCGCCAGCAGGATGGGGCACTGGTTGCAGGAGAGGCACCCCAGAGGAACAGGGCAGTGTTTGCAGCAGAGGCGCCCCAGAGGGACAGGGCAGTTTGTGAAGGACATGTGCACCAGAGGGACGGGGCAGATTGTGACGCAGAGATGCCCCAGAGGGACGGGGCAGATTGTGACGGAGAGGCGTGCCAGAGGGACTGGACAGTTTGCGACCGAGAGGAGCGCTAGAGGGTCGGGACAGTGTGAGCAGGAGAGACACGTCTGAGGGACGGGGCAGTTTGTGATAGAGAGGCGCCTCAGAGGGATTGGGCAGTTTGTGCAGGAGACGGGTGCCAGAGTGACGGGGCAGTGTGTGACGCAGAGGTGCCCCAGAGGGACGTGGTAGGTTGTGACGGAGAGATGCCCCAGAGGGATGGCGCAGTGTGTGATGGAGAGGCGCCCCATAGGGATGGGGCAGTGTGTGATGGAGAGGCACCCCAGAGGAATGGGGCAGTGTGTGACGGAGGGGAGGAGCAGAGGAATGCGGCAGTTTGTGCAGCAGAGGTGCGCCAAAGGGACAGGGCAGTGTTTGCAGGAGATTTGCCCCAGAGGGACGGGGCACTCGGTGCTGGAGAGGCACCCCGGAACCACGGGGCAGTGTGTGCAGGAGTGGTGTGCCAGAGGGATGGGGCAGTGTGCGACCGAGAGGCGCGCCAGAGGGACGAGACAGCGTGAGCAGGAGAGACGCATCAGAGGGATGAGGCAGTTTGTGCAGGAGAAGAGCCCCAGAGTGACGGGACAGTTTGTGACCAAGAGGCGCCAGAGGGACGGGGCAGATTTTGATGGAGAGGCGCGCCAGAGTGACGGGGCAGTTTGTGATGCAGAGGCGCCCCAGACGGACGGGGCAGTTTGTGACTATATGAAGGAAGCCATCTTGAAATGTGTGATTCGCTGAAGACTTTGGTTGTGTCTACACTGCAAAAAAAATGTGTCTTAGCTATTCTCAGAGCCTGGGTCAACTGATTCTAGCTTGCTGAAATTGAACTATGAAGCTTAAAACTACAGTGGGCTGCAGCCCATGCTCTGAAACTCTGCAAGGCAGAAGGGTCTCAGAGCTCGTGTGGGGATATCTACCCTGTTATTTGTAGCCCCACAGCGTGAACCCTGGGAGCTCAAGTCAGCTGACCCAGGCTCTGAGCTGATGCTGCGCAGGGTTTTTTTTGCTGTGTGGTTGTACCCTTAATAATATGTGCTGAAGATTTTGAGACTTTGCAAACCAACTCTGAAAAGTGGGCAACAAAGTTTTGGGCAAGCGGGACTTACAGTGACCGTCAGTAAGAGTGAGGCTTTGAGAACTTGTGGGAGGAGTAAGAGAGCTTAGAAGAGTGAAATAATGTAAATACCAAGGATCAACACTTGCCGATAACTGTGCCATTCTGAGTGATGCCCGGCTTCATACCAAATTGCTTGGTGCAAGTGGTGTGAGCTGACCCCAATATTGAACTGAAGTCAACCCATCCTACAGTACGGAAGAGAGACTTGGCCCGCTACAGGAAAAGAAAGCAGTATGCTCTCCACTACGGAAATGAAGATGCTGAGATGATGAAATGGTTCAACACTCTGTGACAGGACATGAAATGAGCTTGTGAGGTACCTAATTCCGACTGCCTCCATTGCAGACAAGTTGAGGGAGGCTGGGCCACAATGGTACGGACATGTTCAGTGGAGACCTGAGAGTTATATTGGTAGGATGGCTCTTGGAACGATTGGGAATGGGAAATGACCAAACGAGAGGCCAAAGGCTTGGTACATGGACCAGATATCAGTGGACATAAGCATGAGTCTTGGCAGAAGGTTATAACGCTCACCGACCTCGAACAGGGAAGTGGCACGAAAGAAGAGGAAGAAACAATGTTAACAGACAATGAAGCAAACTATAAAATTATTTAAAAATAGGACAGACAGAGGAAAAACATTATTTTACCCACTTTTTTGCCTTTATGTCATCTGCTTAGACAGATAATAAATACTTGTTTTTGCTTGAAGTGTTTAGTAATCCTTTGATCACGATATAAATCCAAATACATGAGATCATAACAACTAACAACAACAAAAATTTTAAATGCTACATAAAGTAAGTTATGCCTGATGGGGAGGAAAACAGAGAATATACAATACACATGTTGGAAATTGTGTATGATATGAATTACAGGTATTTACAGCTTACATCTTATATACTTCTCTACCCCAATATAACACGACCTGATATAACATGAAATTGGACATGCCATGGTAAAGCAGTGCTCTGAGAGGAAGGGGGGTGCAGGGCTATGCGCTCCAATGGATCAAAGCAAGTTCAATATAACGCAGTTTCACCTATAATGTGGTAAGATTTTTTGGCTCCCGAAGACAGCGTTACATTGAGGTAGAGATGTATCTTAAAAATTTGACATTTCTGATTTACAGTCTTTTTTTAAGGTATTTCCACTGCTATTCTGCTGAAAAATACTTGCAAAGTACTTCATTTTTTTAAGATCCTATCTAAAGAATGAGCATTTCAATTAAATTTCTCTGAAGGTTTAAGCTGTTACCAGAAACCACAGATAAAAATAAAGCTTTATATAGTACAGTTGGGCATAGTACATATATAACCAACAAAACAGACATCCAGATTTATGGTGATGATAATTATATAAACTAGAACTTACCTATACAGTAGCATAGCAGTACTGCCAGTAGCACTGAGACTTCTATAGCACAGAGTGCAGCATGTTTCCAGCTGCAGCACTCTGAACACTTCTTCAATTTAAAAGCACTTCTTGATTTCTAGGTACTGGCTGAGTGGGCGGGGCAGAAACAGAGCCAGATTCCATTGTGTAACCCGGTGTTGCAGTACTGAACAGAATAAGAAATGCCTGTGGGAGAAAAAGACTCTATTAAAACACAATAATAAATAAGCAAATGGAACAGGCAGAGACATTTTTGGTTCTCCTTAAACCTGTTTGCCTTTTTTTTTTAAAATATCTTACATTTTTTTCAACCTACAAAGATTCTTGAAACCAATACATTGCACAACACTTGCACAGAAAAAAAAAGCATATTTTTTAAAGTAGAAGTGAAAATATTTGTGATACACACTCTGTCCACAGTGGGACCACAACCACACAAACTACAGTAATGTAGGCAGTGTAGCTAGCAGATCTCTTGCCAAATTCTCAGATAAGTGTGGACAGGCCTTCTTTCGTCTGAATCCAATGTTATAAAACTATGTCACATACTCCAGGGATCAATGTTTTCCAGATACCACACCTCTATCACAATTGTTTCTTAGTCTAAATACAGAGTGTGACAGATATTGAAACCCCGTGCAGTATCTTTGGATACTTCTATGTTAAAATTATGTAGAGTTTCATGTATGACTGGGTTCTGCTCCACTAGTGAGAATTACCAGAGTTCCTCCAGGAACTAAAAACAGTGAGGGGTGATTATCTTGGAGATTGTCAGTAACTCCAGAGAAGCACCACCTGGGGTCGTGAAATATATTGGCTCAAGCTGGGATTTCCAGAGAGCGGGAGATAAAGTAAGCGCTTTCGGTATAAAAGGATGACCTTGAACAGACCCAGGGCCTTCTTGCTGATCTAGGAAATGAACAGTACCTTCTGTCCAACGGGGCTCCCATATCCTTTCAAAAGAGTGGGAATGCTTTGGCTAAAGAGGGCCCCATAAGACTGATGATGAGTGACCCCTGGAATATTTGTTGTTTTCTCTGCAATGCTTTTACCTTAAGAACAAATGTGCTTGCTTAGAAAGAGTTGTGTAATAACTTGGAATTGCTGGCAATATACTGGTCATAGCCCTTGGAGAAAAAGCAATGACAGACACTAGTCTTTACCATAGTGTAAGGCAGGTGGCTGTGCCCTTCCAAAAACCCTAGCCAGACGGGAGTGAGACAAGGGTCTTTGCCCAGAGACCAGTAACAGCTGGAGATCTAAGACTTGACTGGGCACTCCAGGAGCAGACCAAGGACAAGGGGGATAATGGTGCAGTGACCCTGAAACTGTGATACAGGGAAAACAGCAGCATCTCAAATATAACTGCATGGCAACTTCTGGCAAATGTAGGCAGTTTCGTTTTTGATGTATCCTAATGAATCATTTCCTAATCCTCAGTTTACGTTTGTGGCCATCACCTTACTAAGGTGTGATCACGGACACAGGAGCTGGTTTAATTTGGGGGATTGGGTAGGTAAAAAATTGTTTTGCAAACCTGCCCAAAAAGGTTGTAGGCAGAATTAGAGGGGAAAAAAATAAAGCAACGTTTGGGACTCTCTTAATGAATCAATCACCATGCTAACGCTGAGTACATTTTTTCACTGAAATTTCTGGGCAGAATGCCACTCTACATGAGCTCTGAGGTAACACGTTCGAATGAGGCTTCAACAAGCTCGTAAATCATCACCAACCGGAGCACTGTGCAGAATTTTGTTGTTGCCAGAAACACCAAGAGCAAGACAGAACTATATAGGTGTGTGCATTCCAGAGGAGGAAACAGAGCGTGGCCAAATCATAAAATTATTTATAATAATTATGTTATAATATAATTATTATTCAATAAGATACACTGGAGTTATATCAGGAATGAATCTGCTCTTTTACTCCCTGGGAGAAATAAGGTCACTTGATAACCAGGAAAATTTGTGCTTTGAGAAGGATTTGCACTGTGGACCTTGGCATCAGCTGCCCTTCTTTGAAATATTTCCCCCAAGAACAGGGCCGGCTCTACCATTTTTGCCACTCCAAGCAAAAACAAAAACACTTGGACTGCCACTGCCCGAACTGCCTAAGTGCCCCCCAAGACCCCCAAACAAACGTTCGGACTGCGGCCGCCCGAACTGCTGAAACAGGGGGAAAAACCCACACTCAGACTGCCACCCCCCAAACTGCCGAACAGGGGAAAAAAAACCCACACAAATGCTCGGACTGCTACCACCCGAACTGCCAAAGCAGAAAAAAAATAAAAAAGCCGTCCAGACTCTGCTGCCCCAAGAATGGATAGCATGTGCTGCTCCAGGCATGTGCTTCCTCTGCTGGTGCCTGGAGCTAGCCCGGCCTGAGAAGATTCCTGCTAATATACAGCATAAGGAACTTCACTTGTAAACAATATTAAAGCTATTGGTAATGATGGCAGATCTGGGAACATCAAAGAAGCCCACCTCATAGCATTTAACTTCAGAAAGGGGAACTACACAAAAATGAGGAAGCTAGTTAAACAGAAATTAAAAGGCACAATCCCAAAAGTGAAATGCCTGCAAGCTGCATGGAACTTTTTAAAAAACACTATAATAAAGCCTAAAATTAACTGTATATTCCAAATAAAAAAAAACATAGTAAGAGGGCCAAAAAAGTGCTATCATGATTAAACAACAAAGTAAAAGAAACGGTTACAGGCCAAAAAGGCATCATTTGAAAACTGGAAGTTAAAACCTACTGAGGGAAATAGAAAGGAGCATAAATTCTGGCAAGTCAAGTGTAAAAGTATAATTAGGCAAGACAAAAGAGAATTTGAAGAGCAACTAGCCAAAGACTCAAAAACTAATGGCAAATTTTTTTTTGTACATCAGAAGCAGGAAGCCTGCTAAACATTCAGTGGAGCCATTGGTCCATTGAGGGGCTAAAGGAGCACTCAAGGAAGATAAACCTATTGCGGAGAAACTAAACAAATTCTTTGCATCATTCTTCATACTTGAGCCATTCTTTTTAGATGACAAGTCTAAGGAACTGTCTCAGATTGAGGTGTCATTACAGGAGGTTTTGGAACAAACTGATAAATTAAACAGTAAGAGAGTCACCAGGACTAGATGGGATTCACCCAAGAGTTCTGAAGGAATTCAAACGTGAAATTGCAGAACTACTAACTATGGTATGTAACCCGTCATTTAAATCAGCTTCTGTACCAGATGACTGGAGGATATCTAACGTGATGCCAATTTTTTAAAAATGCTCCAGAGAAGACTCTGGCAATGACAGGCTGGTAAGCCTAACTTTGGTATCAAGCAAACTGGTTGAAACTCTAGTAAAGAACAGAATTATCAGACACATAGATGAACACAATTTGTTGGAGAAGAATCGACACTTTTTTTTTGTAAAAGGATATCATGACACACCAATCTATTAAAATTCTTTAAAGGGGTCAACAAATGTGGACAAGGGTGATCCAGTGGATACAATGTACCTGGACTTTCAGAAAGTCTTTGACAAGGTCCCTGATCAAAGGCTCTTAAACAAACTAAGCAGTCATCGATCCGTAACTAGTTAAAAGATAGGAAACAAAGGGTAGGAATAAATTGCCAGTTTTCAGAATGGAGAGAGGTAAATACTGGGGTCCCCCAGGGGTCTGTACTGGGACCAGCGCTGTTCAACATATTCATAATTGACCTGGAAAAAGGGGTAAACAGTGAGGTGGCAAAATTTGCACATGATAAAAAACTATTCAAGATAGTTAAGTCTAAAGCAGACTGCAAAGAGTTACAAAGGGATCTCATAAAACTGAGTGACTGGCAACAAAATTCCATTTGTCAACACTGAATTTCATCTACCAAGTAATGCACACTGGAAACATAATCTCAGCAGTACATACAAAATGACCACTCAGGAAGGAGACCTTGACGTAACTGGGGATCGTTCTCTGAAAACATCCGCTAGATGTGCAATGGCAGTGAAAAAGCCTAATGTTAGGAATCATTAGGAAAGGGATAGATAGTAAGACAGAAAATCATAATGACTCTATATAAATTTAGCTATACCCACATCTTGAGTATTGTGTGCAGATCTGGTCACCCAATCTTACTTAGAATTGGGAAAGTTATAGAGAAGGACAACAAAAATTATGAGGGGTATGGAACAGCATTCATATGAGGAGAGATTAAAAAGACTGGGACTTTTCAGCTTGGAAAAGAGACAGCTAAGGGGAGATATGATCGAGGTCTATAAAACCATGACTGGCATGGAGAAAGTAAATAAGGAAGTGTTATTTACTCCTTCATGTAACATAAGAACTAGGGGTCACCCAATGAAATGAATAGGCAGCAGGTTTAAAACAAACTAAAGAAAATATTTCTTCACACAACGCACAGTCAACCTGTGCAACCCATTGACAGGCGATGTTGTGAAGCCCAAAACTAAAACAGGGCTCAGAAAAAAAAACTAGATAAGTTCATGGAGGATAAGTCCATAACGGGCTATTCACCAGGATGGTCAGGGATGTAACACCATGCTGTGAATGTCCTTAGCGTCCGTTTGTCAGAAGCTGGGAGTGGACGACAGGAGATGGATCACTTGACGATTGCCCTGTGCTGTTCTTTCCCTCTGGGGTACCTGGCATTGGCCACTGCCAGAAGACAGGATACTGGGCTGGATGAACCATCAGTCTGACCCAGTCTGGCTGTTTTTTGTGCTGAATGACAAAAGTGGCAAAAAAAAAATGTATGTTAATGTATGCCACTTTGGGTGGCGAAAGCACGCTCAAGAGCATTATACTAAAAATGCTGTTTTTAAAACAAACTTCCATGCAAAACATGAAGTTGGTTTGGCTGGACTGATCTGCCATTTTAAGCATTCTTCTGATGCGGTTTCTAGGCTCCAAAAGCTGCAAATGGAAATGGGTCTTAACAAGCTTTCAAATTGGGACTCCATATATTCTATCCAAAAAAAAAGCCTGGTAGAGAACAATCAGGCTCTGATCACTTTCTTCTCAGAAAAAGTGAAAGCTGAGGTGCTGGTGTTGGTACAGCAGAGCCTAGCAGAGACTCTGATCCAAATACTTAAACCCTTTGAGGAGTTGTTCTCACAGATCAACTGGAGAAATGCATGGGTATTGGTGGTGGTGCCAGCTGTCAAGGCTCTGACAATCTACCTCAGGCATCAAGGCAACAAAGGAAAATTCTGTCTTTTCTATTTGAAAGTTCAGCACTGTGGAGTCTGAGGTAGCACACATTGTGGCTTTTCACTTTAAGCTCTTCCCCTTTCTTCTCTAAATCACATCAATACAATGCCACAGTTGTCACATACACAGGCTGGCTGAAGAATGCCAGGCAAAAAATACCAAAAGAGGTGAAATAAAGACAAAAGGAACAACCGTTGGTGAAGGAAATTTGTTTGGATCTCTCTATTTCCAATGAGTGGAGTTACGACGTAAATGTCATTGCAGTCTCTCCGGGGGTGTTAACTCAAAATGTTAATTTTTGAAAGTCTAACACTATCAGACTTTCACATCTTGTGCACCTGTTTCTTGGATCTGAACCTTTGCTAACTAGTGTTTCCCATGAAATGCTCAGAAGGATGCTATGGGTGACAACAAATCCAGGCTGTTTCCAGATAGTGTGGAAAGCCTTGTGCCCTCGCAATATAATTTGCCCACAATTGATTTTATCCACCTGCCTACACTTTTATAGCATGTTCATCAGAAAGGTATCTGAGCAATTAATTTCTAAAGACTAAACTGCATATGCGGTACTTGACCAGGCATTGACAAAAAAGCAAATTATAGTCTGTCTCATCTCACAGAAAGCTTATATCATCTATAATTGCAGATCTTCATTTAAAAAAATGATCATCTTACAAGCACTTACTTGATTTGCATGCAAGTGACAATTTTAATTTTTATTAAAACTTTTAGACTGCAGAATTCTAATAAAAAAATTGGCAATTCTCAGAGAAATGCTATCCAGTGTTTAATTCAATGAATCAATTAGCTTTTTTGAAGTAAAAACTCCTCTATTTTTATTATGATGTAAAATACATTTCTATTAAAAAATTTAGCTGATATTTGATTATTTTAGGGGCTCAAGTTTTTAGTATCCTGCAATTCCAAAACACAGATTTGTCACAGCTCTACTGTACTTAAAACAGTTTATTTTATAAAAACAAACTCTTGCGGGCAAAGACTGAGTTGGCAGCTGAGAAGTAGGAGGGTGTTCCTGCTTATTTCCTCAATAGCAGCCACTTTTTTTTACTTTCTTTCACTGAATGACTGAAAGAAAAAATAAATGTCATCAAAATCCTCAGAGATGCTGAATCTGGAGATATGAACATATGAATAAAAATAAAATAAAAAAATTGAACCTATGGCACCTCGCAGCACCACGTGATTGGCTGCACCTGCTGACATTTCTAGACAGTTTTTTGTCCAAAGAATACTGGAATGGTTTCACTCCCAACAATATCCCAAGATATTCTTTGTGCTGCCATTTACTCTGTGGAAAACAAAACGGAGGGAACCTCAGCTAAACTTATTAATTTGGAAGCCAGGATGGAAAAAAAAATGTGATGAAAAAGTGCAGGAGTTGGACAGCAAGATCAAATTAATTGAAAATTGCATCTTCTGAACTACGGGAACAGATTACAAAACCATTCAAGGACATTATGGTGCAGACCATCATTAACAAGCCAAGTAAGATCCAGAAAAGTAAGTGGTAGGTGTTCATCAAAGGAAGGTGATTCAGAACTGCTTTCTTTTTATGAAAATCTTGTACCGAAAGCTCTTATGCTAGATACTGAAGAAAATCCTATCCACTATATAAAACCCTACTTCATTCATAGGAGTATAATATTACTCATGTCTGCATTACAATATCAGGACAAAACATTTTAATTAGGGCTGTCAATTAATCACAGTTAACTCATGTGATTAACTCTCCAAAATTAATCATGATTAAAAAAATTAAACATGATAAATCACATTGTTAAACAATAGAATACGAATTGAAATTTATTAAATATTTAAGAAATATATTGATTTCTACTGCAACACTGAATATGAAGTGTACGGTGCTCACTTTATATTATTTTGTATGCATTGTAAAAGAAATAGTATTTTTCAGTTCCCCTAAAACAAGTATTGTTGTGCAATCTCTTTATCATGAAAGTTGAACATACAAATGTAGAATTATGTACAAAAAAAAACTGCACTCAAACATTACAGCCTACAAGTCTATTAAGTCCTAGTCCTTCTTCAGCCAATTGCTAAGAGAAACAAGTTTGTTTACATGTACGGGAGATACTACTGCCTGCTTCTTATTTACAATGTCACCTAAAAGTGAGAACAAGCATTCGTGCGGCACTTTTGTAACTGGTGTTGCGAGGTATTTACGTGCCAGATATGCTAAACATTTGTATGCTCCCTCATGTTCTGGCCACCATTCCAGACGATATGCTTCAATACTGATGGTTCTCGTTAAAAAAAATAATGCATTAATTAAATTTCTGATTGAACTCCTTGAGGAGAATTAGATGTCTCCTGTTCTGTTTTACCCGCATTCTGCCATATATTTCATGTTATAGCAGTCTTGGATGATGATCGAGCACATATTCGTTTTAAGAATAAGCAAAGAAACAGATTGACAGAACCAGAAGAGTACCCAGAAGTCACCTAGTCCAGGACAGACCCAACAAAGAAAGTAACAGAACGCCACTAGCCGTCACCTTCAGCCCCCAACTAAAACCTCTTCAGCACACCTTCAAGGATCTACAACCTATCCTGAAAGACGATCCCTCACTCTCACAGATCTTGTGAGACAAGCCAGTCCTCGCTTACAGACAGCCCCCAAACCTGAAGCAAATACTCACCAGCAACCACACAACAAAAACACTAATCAAGGAACCTATCCTTGCAACAAAGCCCATTGCCAACTCTGTCCACATATCTATTCAAGGGACACCATCATAGGACCTAGTCACATCAGACATAGCATCAGAGTCTCATTCACCTGAGCATCTACCAGTGTGATATATGCCATCATGTGCCAGGAATTTCTCTCTGTCATGTACATTGGCCAAACCGAACAGTCTCTATGCAAAAGAATAAATGGACACAAATCAGATATCAAGAACTATAACATTCAAAAACCAGTCGGAGAACACTTCAACCTCCCTGGTCACTCACTCAATTACAGACCTAAAAGTTGCAATTCTTCAAAAAACAGACTCCAACAAGTAACTGCAGAATTAGAATTAATTTGCAAACTGGACACCATTAAATTAGGTTTGAATAAAGATTGGGAGTGGATGGGTCATTACACGAACTAAAAACTATTTCCCCAAGCTAATTTTTCCCCTACTGTTACTCACACCTTCTTGTCAACTGTTTGAAATGAGCCATCCTGATTATCAAGACAAAAGTATTTTTTCCTCCTGCTGATAATAGCCCACCTTAATTGATTAGTCTCGTTAGAGGTGGTATGGCAACCCTCATTTTTAATGTTCTCTGTGTATATATCTATCTTCCTACTGTATTTTCCACTGCATGCATCTGATGAAGTGGATTTTAGCCAATGAAAGCTTATGCCCAAATAAATGTTAGTCTCTAAGGTGCCACAAGCACGCCTTGTTTTTTTCACAGCAGATTTGACAAAATGCAAAGAAGGTATCAATGTGAGATTTGGCATCTGACTCAGATGATGAAAATGAACAAGTGCCAGTCCACTCTGCTTTGGATTGTTATCGAGCAGAATCCATTATGAGCCTGGACGCATGCCCTCTGGAATGGTGGTTGAAGCACGAAGGGACAAATGAATCTTTAGCACATCCGGCAGGTAAATGTCTTGTGATGCCGGCTACAACAGTGCCACGTGAAAGCCTGTTCTCACTTTCAGGTGACACTGTAAACAATAAGTGGGCAGTATTATCTCCTGCAAATTGTAACCATACTTGTTTGTCTGAGCAGTTGGCTGAACAAGAAGTAGGACTGAGTGGACCCGTAGGCTCTAAAGTTTTACATTGTTTTATTTCTGAATGCTGCTATTTTTTGTATATAATTCTACATTTGTAAGTTCATCTTTCATGATAAAGAGATTGCACTACAGTACTTGTATTATGTGAATTGAAAAATACTATTTTTACTTTTACAGTGCAAATAGTTGTAATAAAAATATGCAGTGAGCACTGTACACTTTGTATTCTGTGCTGCAATTGAAATCAATATACTTGATAATGTGAAAGATGTAAAAAGATGTAAAAATCCAAAAATATTTAAAGAAATGGTATTCTATTATTCTTTAACAGCCCAATTAATTGCTTGACAGCCCTAATTTTAATGCTATCTAATTTGAAGGACTGCAGCAGAATTCTGCTTGCTGTATGTACTATGAAGAAAACAGAATTTAAAAGGCCAAACTGCTATTTTCCCAAGATCTTGGGCCAGCGACATGGGCTAAGAGAAGGCCCTAGTCTAATAAAATAAAACAAAATAAAATAAGAATGAAAGAATGTTGTGAGCAAAGAAACTAAAGCCTCTGCTTCCTATCAGGCAAAACTCAAAGCCACTTTTGATGGGAAATAGTAGACATTCTGGGATCAGATAACAGCAGCAAGATTATTTAACACTATCCAAGACACTGCTCATGGCAAAGACTATGACAAAGAAGAAAATAATAAAGACAGTAAAGGATTTCACTGTGTATGATATCAACCCACCCTCTGTTGACAGAAATAATTTCTTCGTTCCCTACAAGGGAAAGATATATGGTGTATTTAACACAATATTCTTTCATACAATGCATACCTGTAACATTGTGGGTCTATATGCTGTGGTTCTTTCTACTCTAGCAATAAAAGTTGGTAAAGTAAAATGCTATAACATTATCAGCTGCAGAAGCATAGTTTTGATAATTTGCAGGGCCGGCTCCAGGCACCTGCTCAGCAACCAGGTACTTGGGGCGGCATGTCAGGGTTCTCTGCAGCGGGTCCCTTGGGCCCTCTCGGAGGGAAGGACCTGCCGCCGAATTGCCGCTGAAGAAGAAAGTGATGCTGCGGAGCTTCCGCCAATTGCAGCCCCCACCCCCTGCCCCCTCGGGGCGGCAAAAACCCTGGAGCTGGCCCTGATAATTCATCAGTTATTCCCTTCAAACCAACCAACCAAAACAAACGGAGCAAATCCTGACATTAATTTGTTTTGGATAATGGTATTTATTTACTAGAAGTGCTCATGAGCTTTTGTGTCATACTTTAAGTTTTACAATATGAATTTTTCTTCTTTTATTGGATTGTGCTGATTTTGTTTCACTTTGTTATAAAAAGAAAGACTGAAAAGGCAGTGGATACTACCACTCTCTATAATTTCTATATTCAGGGGATCATTATCTAATCCTTACTAAATATCTGAATGCCTACTACTTCTATACAATGGAATTTTGTGTCTTCTTAATTATTCCCTTACTCGTTATATTTTTTTTAAATGGCCACCATTCATTTTATTATTAATATATTGCCACATATTAGCATGAGATTCTATACTGTATTATATGTCTGTGTTTATCAGAAATCCAAGACACTCAGAAACCGTATTACTCTGTATGTGCTTCATCCTTCCCAGTCTCCCACAGCTACGCTCTTTGTCCAATCTCAGTGTCTCGCTCTCTCTCTCTCACACACACACACACAATTCTTTTCTTGGTCTCTTTGCCAGGCCAGTCCTAGTTCTCACTCCTCACCCTGATTCCCTGTCTGATGTCCCTCACCTCCTCCCTCTGCCCATAACGTCCCACTCTGCTTGCAAAAACAATCTCTCCTTCAAGTTTTTCATTCGATCTTTGTTTCCACCCACCCACCGTGTCCAGGTGCAGGTTCATTGCCCAACCCTTTCCAATCTGCTGGCTACCAGTCTCCTTCCCAAGATAGTCCCAGTCTCCTCTTGCAACTTTCAGTCCCAGTTTCCTTCTTTCTCTGCTAAAAGCCTTGGCTCCTTGTTTGGGTCCAGTTCTTTTCTTCTACACATTCTATTTATCAGACTTCCTTTTCCATGCTGCCTGAGTAGCAGCAGTGGGTGGCATTGGGAACACAGCAGAGACAGGTGCCTAGTTCTGGTGCCCAGATCTGGACTCAGCACAGCATCGAACAGTTGGGAACTGCAGGGAACAACAGGACTTGTAGGTAAAGTCCTGCTCAGCCCCAGTGTAGACCACGCTCAGTGCAAGTTGAAACTTCAGGGAATTAAGCTGAAAAGCTCAAGCGAGACCCTACTGAGCATGTAAAAACTGAGATTTTTCAGTTTATAACTTGGCCATATTTGTGTGGATTTTGACAGGGATGACAAGACTACGCTCCCCCCCCCCCAAAATGAAATTTTAAGTCCTACTCCAAATATGGCACCGCTAAGGTGTCTCAAAGAAAAGGTTGCTAGAATTTTTTAATATGGACAAAACAAAATATTTCCCCTACTCTCATTCTTGGAAATGGCTGAATCACTTTGGTTAAAATTACTGCCCCCCACAAAAAAAATCTGCCTGAGGTATACACCCAGCATGTTAGAGTTCATAAAATCATAGAGAGATGAAAGGAGGTACTGGTGTAATGGAAGGTTTGGTTTTAAAGAGAATCCTTTATATAAAAAGGCCAGGAATCCCTGCTGCACGTTATTGACCGGTCACCTTACGGTTTCAACATTTAGTAACTGCCATGTTTTACACTACCAATATTGACAGAAGACAGAAATAGCAAAACAACAAATATTCTATTAAATATAAAACTGCATCCAACTTTAGACAACATATCTCTAGAAATCCACCTCCAAAATCAAACTGAGAACTTCTCCAAAATGATGGAGGCTAAAACCCCTTTCCACATACATTGCTTTGTCACATCCATATACACAAAAGTAGCCTACACACTACTGAGCTCTTCACAGGAGTGAGTTCTATGTCATTCACTGATCAGTCATCATCAACCTGTGCCCATAGAGACAGAAGAATGGTTATCTAGCTACAACTGACTTGCCCATTTTTGGTCTTTAAAGGACAGTTATGGAAACATTACAGGACATCTAAGTTAGGTAAAAAAAGCTGAGTGTGCGCATAAGCTAAAATAATTGCTGGAGATGAAACAAATCACTATATAGAAAAAGAGATAAAGGCAGAGACCTAATCCAGATAAAGTTGTTAATATAGTTGAAATTGAGCCTGAGAATTATACTCTACAGCAGATCTTAACTAAAAAAAGGAAAAATCAATGACAAATAAGACTCGTTCATCACCTCAAGAGTTCCAACCAAGTGAGACTATTAGAGAAACTATAGTAGGGTTGTGTTGGTTACAATGTGGGATTTTCACATTTCAGCTCCTATTTAAGGGTTCAGTAACTGAATGTTCAAACACTGACAGATGTTAAGATTAGCAACATTTAAAAGATGTGACAAGCGTACTTTGCAAAAATATTCCACCCAGTCTGGGAAGGGCATCCTAGTTTAAAACGTATATCCACACATGGTGAAAAACAGATGTCTGTTTTTCTCCGGTGCCAACCCTGGGCAACAAAAGCATGCATCAAGAACAACACGAATATACCGCAGATTCACAGCCTGTCCCGAAAAGGCTGAATATCGTAGCAGTGAGCTCTTCCCCAACAAGAAAAATCACCAATCAGGCAGCATACAATTAATCAGTTTAGTCTTTACCAACAGCAATAGGTATCATTACATGTGATCAAATTCACTATGGAAGGCTACAGGATAATTTAACAGGCTAAAGCTGGGAAAGATTTTGTTTTCAAGTCTATTTAAAATTGTATCTGATTTAGATTAGGAGCTAATGATCAACTGTCACAGAATTAACTATGGTGCAGATAGATAGATAGATAGATAGACAGACAGACAGATAGATGATTATATTACTAACCCCACAGGGAGCCACACCACAAGTATATGAAAATAAATTCTATTCTTTACTGGATAATCTAAAGGAATGTTTGTCTCCTAAGCCACATTTTTCTTTCTTTCTTTCTTTCTCTACTCCATTCAATTGCTCTACTTGTCTAGCATTATCCCCCTCCTCTTGTACAAACTTCCAATGATTGATGCAAGAGCCTTTTCCTCTGCAGTTCCTATCAACTGAAACATTTTTCTGGAACTTCTCCACCTCTTCAATTTGTCTTCTCATTTAAAATTTCAATTGAAAGCCATTTTCTCTTTGTCTGGCATTTTATTTTCATACCACAGAGAGCAGATCCAGCTCTCTCCTTCAGGATTACAGAGAGCCCATTTGTAATACAAGTGTTGTAGATCTGCTGTACAAGAGAGGGTTGGGTGGAAGGAAGATACAAAACCTGCAGGATGGGCTAGGATCTAAGACCTGCCCATAGCACAGATCCTCCCAACAGGCATTCTGAAGCTAGCAACACAGATATACACAGATGCTGAAACTAGGAGTGTCACCACACCCATTGGGTTGAAGTAGTAATAAAAATTCAAACGCATTGTTTCTGTCTTCAGTACCCTATTATAAAAATTGTTTCAACACTACTGCAGATATACAGCACCTCTGGGGAGTAGAGGCTTGGGGCTATTTCTGCATATCTGCCCAGCTCACAGTCTAGCTACTTCCATCCAGTGTCTGTGGTCTAGATTTGCACAGACATATTACTTAGAGTAATTCTCTAGAGCCTTCAAGAAACCACATGTAGACACTCATCAAAATAATTCCATACGATAGTATAACAATTAGATGATATTTCCCCCTTAAAGACGATAATTAAAATGTACGGCAAGATTGATAGGGTCACATTCTGCACTCCACTTTTTAATCTCTGAATCAGGGTGCTAAAGCTGTTACTCTCCACTGTGACCAATTATGGCTTAAACCTAGTGGAGAATCAGGGCCTCACAGTCTTAAAGCCTTTTAGAATCACATAGAATAAAAATTCATGAAAAATTGAAGAGGAGTAAAAAAATTCTTACAAATTCCATAAGTATGATAGGTAAATATAAATGTCCCCAGGACAAGTGAGTGGGTTCCATAGAGTTTTGCACTATTAGAACTACTGAAAATTAGTTATACCAGCAAATTGCTTGTCTTAAGATTCATAGGATCATAGAAAGATCAGGGTCTGAAGAGACCTCAGGAGTCATCTAGTCCAATCCCCTGCTCAAAGCAGGACCAACCCCAACTAAATCATCCCAGCCAGGACTTTGTCAAGCCAGGCCTTAAAAGCCTCTAAGGAAGGAGATTCCACCACCTCCCTAGGTAACCCATTCCAGTGCTTCACCACCCTCCTAGTGAAACAGTTTTTCCTAATATCCAACCTTGACCTCCCTCACTGCAACTTGAGACCATTACTCCTTGTTCTGTCATCTGCCACCACTGAGAACACCTGAGCTCCATCCTCTTTGGAGCCCCTATCAAATCCCCCTTCACTCTTCTCTTCTGCAGACTAAATAAACCCAGTTCCCTCAGCCTCTCCTCGTAAGTCATGTGCTCCAGCCTCCTAATCATTTTCCTTGCTCTCCACTGGACTCTCTCCAGTTTGACCACATCCTTTCTGTAGTGGGAGGCCCAAAACTGGACACAGTACTCCATATGTGCCTCACCAGTGCCAAATAGAGGGGAACAATCACTTCCCTCGATCTGCTGGCAGTGCTCCTACTAATGCAGCCCAATATGCCATTAGCCTTCTTGGTAGCAAGGGCCCACTGCTGACTCATATCCAGCTTCTCTTCCGCTGTAATCCCCAGGTCCTTTTCTGCAGAACTGCCGCTTAGCCAGTCACACCGCAGCCTGTCGTGGAGCATGGGATTCTTCTGTGCTAAGTGCAGGACTTTGCACTTGTCCTTGTTGAACCTCCTCAGATTTCTTTTGGTCCAATCTTCCAATTTATCTACTCTGTATCCTGTATCTACCCTCCAGCGTATCTATCTTTCCCCCACATTAGTGTCATCTGCAAACTTGCGGAGGATGCAATCCACGCCATCCTCTAGATCATTAATGAAGATGTTGAACAAAACTGGCCCCAGGACCGACCCCTGGGGCACTACGGTGACCAGGTGTCCGGTTTTCAACTGGAACACCCGGTCAAAAAGGTATCCTGGTGGCTCCAGTCAGCACCACCGAACCGGCCATTAAAAGTCCAGTCAGCGGTGCTGGGGCACTAAGGCAGGCTAGTCCCAGCCTGTCCTGGTATCACGCTGTGCCCCAGAAGCAGCCAGCAGGTGTGGCTCCTAGGCGGGGGGGCCAAGGGGCTCTGCATGCTGCTCCCACCCTGAGCACCAGTGAGAGCTGGGGGGGGGGCAGTGCTTGTGGGTGAGAGCAGCACGGGGAGCTTCCTGGCCCCCCAGGCTATGACTCGGACCTGCTGGCTGCTTCTGGGGTGCATGCAGTGTGGTGCCACAACAGGCCGGCAGCCTGCCTTAGTCTTGCTGTGCCACTGACCGGGAGCCACCCAAGGTAAGCTCGTGCCCCAACCACAAGCCCCTTCCCCAGCCCTGAGCCCCACCTCAAAACCAAAGAACTCTCCTGCATCCCAAACTCCTCATCCCCGTCACCAACCCAGAGCTCTCACCCACCCTGCACCTCAGCCCAGAGCCCCATCCCACAACCTCAATCCCTCATCCCCAGCCCTACCCCAGAGCCCTCACCCCTCCTGTACTTCAACCCCCTGCCTCAAACCATTGCCCCTTCTGCATTCCAAATCTCTCAGCCCCACCCTCCAGCCTAGAGCCCCCTCCTTCACCTCAAGCCCCTCATTCCCTGCCTCACCTCAGAGTCTGCACCTCCAGCCAGAGCCCTCACCCTCTCGCACTCCAACTCCAAGCCTCTTCCTGCACCCATAACCCCTCATTTCTGGCCCTATGCCAGAGCCCATACCCCCAGTTAGAGCCTTCACCCCTACACACACCCCAACCCCCTACCCCAGACCAGTGAAAGTGAGCAAGGGTAGGGCAGGGTGAGCCACCAAGGGAGGAGGAATGTAGTGAGCGGGGGATGGGGCCTTGGGGAAGGGACGGGGCTGGGGTGTTTGGGTTTTGTGCAACTAGAAAGCTGGCAACCCTATGGTACACTCTGCTCGATACCAGCTGCCAACTAGCCATCGAGCCATTGATCACTACCCACCGAGCCTGACGATCTAGCCAGCTCTCTGTCCACCTTATAGTCCATTCATCTAGCCCATACTACTTTAACTTGCTGGCAAGAATATGGTGGGAGACCGTATCAGAAGCTTTGCTAAAGGTTCATTCATTCCCACCCGCCAAAGTGACATTATGTTTCAAATGCTCAGCTGTTTACAACTACATGTATTATAGTGTGCACTCCACACTTAAGCAACTGTGGTCTGTATGTGCAGATGGGAGGTGGGGGAGAGAGGACAGAGGGACGTGTTTTTTCCACCCTCTATGATCAAAATGCATTCCAGGGGGTATTTGGGGAAGAGGTAGAAGGGGGGTGGGAGGCACTGGGGGTCGGGGGGGGTTGGGGAAGTGGTAGAAGGGGGTGGAAGGCATTGGGGGGCGGGAGTATTTGGGGGTGGGGGCACTTGGGGGGCCAGGGGGAATTTGGGGGCAGGGTAGAAGGGGGGTGGGAAGCATTAGGGGGCCGGGGAGTATTTGGATGGGCAGAAGGTAGAAGGGGGTGGGAGGCATTAGGGGCCTGGGGGGTATTGGGGGCAGGCTACAAGGGGGTTGCGGCACGTGGGGGGCCAGAGGATATTGGGGGGAAGAAGTGGGTGGGGGCACTTGGGAGGCCAGGGGGTACTTGGGGGCAGAGTAGAAGGGGGTGGAAGGCATTGGGGGGCTGGAGGGGATGTGGAGGTGGGCTAGAAGGAGGGTGGGGTCACTTGGGGGGCCGGGGGGTATATGTGAGCAGGGTAGAAGGAAGTGAGAGGCATTGGGGGGTCGGGGATTATTTGGGGGCAGGGTAGAAGGGAGTGGGGCCACTTGGGGGCCCGGGGGTATTTGGGGGCGTGGGTAAAAGGGCTGTGGGAGGGATTGGGGAGCTGGGGGGGGGTTAGAGATGGAGGGTAGAAGGTGGGTGGGAGGCACTGGGGAGCCAGAGGGTATTTGGGGGCAGGGTAGAAAGAGGGTGGGAGGTATTTGGGGGGTGGCGGTAGAAGGGGGAGGAAGATATTTGAGGCCAGGGGGTAGAATGGAAAGGGAGGTATTTGCAGGGGGTGGGCCGGGGTTGTTTGCAGGTGAGGTGTAGAAGGGGGGGTGGGAGGTATTTGGAGAGTGAGGGTAGAAGGGGGAGGGAGATATTTGAGGGCATGGGGTAGAATGGGAAGGGAGGTATTTGCAGGGGGGTGGGCCGGGGTTGTTTGCAGGTGAGGTGTAGAAAGGGGGGTGGGAGGTATTTGGGGAGTGGGGGTAGAAGGGGGAGGGAGATATTTGAGGGCAGAGGGTAGAATGGGAAGGGAGGTGTTTGCGGGGGGGGGTGGGCCGGGGGTGTTTGCGGGTGAGGTGTAGAAGGGGGGGTTGGAGGCATTTGGGGAGTAGGGGTAGAAGGGGGAGGGAGGTATTTGCGGGGGGGCGGAGGTGTTTGGGGGTGGGGTGTAAAGGGGGGGTGGGAGGTATTTGGTGAGTGGGGATAGAAGGAGGAGGGAGATATTTGAGAACAAGGGGTAGAAGGGGGCGGGAGGTATTTGCGGGGGGCGGGGGTGTTTGGGGGTGGGATGCAGAAGAGGGGGGTTGGGCAGCATTTGGATGGTGGGGATAGAAGGGGGAGGTGGGAGGCATATGGGGAGGGGGCAGGGACTATTGAGGGGGCGGCCTGCAGAAGAAGGAGGCATTGGGGGGCGGGGCCAAACAAGATAGTGAATATATTTGGGGAGGGGGCGGGGGTAGATGGGGGGAGTTCGGGGGAGGGGGTTGGGGCAGCTCGGGGCCCCCCTCCCGCCGTCTTTACCCGCTCACGCTCCAGGCCGCGCCACGTGCTGCTCAGCAGCCGCCTCGCGAACGCCTCAGAACCATGTGAGGCCCCTCGGAAGCTCCACCCCTCCCGACACAGCCAATAGGAAGCGGAGACTGTTCCCTGACCAATCGGAGCGCAAGAAGAAAGCTCCGCCCCCGCCTTAGAGTGGGGGGGGTGGGGGCTCTCTGCAGTGAGCAGACACCCTCCTGGGGTGCAGCAGGGAAAGGGTGACCAGGCCCCGCTTTAGGTGCTGCGGGCCGGGGTCGCAGTGACCAGAGGCCCTCCCTTGGGGGTGCAGCAGGGGGGCTGCAGTGACCAGACACCTCCCCAGGGATGCAGCGGGGAGTGGGGCTACAGTGACTAGACTCCCCGCCCCCCAGGGTGCAGCAGGGGGGTTGCAGTGACCAGGACCCCCCCACCAGGTGCAGTGGGGGTGCTGCAATGACCTGAACCCGCCCCCCAGGGTGCAGCGAGGGGGGAGGCAGGATGGAGCAGGGGGGTGCAGACACACAAGAGCTAGTGGCCCTTTGCACAGCCACTGCTGTGATGAGTTGGCGAGTCTCAGCCTTGAGGGCCAGGTGCTCCTGCTGTCACCCACCTCCCAGCCCCCCAGCTTGTCTAGGGGGCGCCTCCCTCTACCCTCCCCCACCTCTCTTAAGAACCACGTTGTGCCCTGGAGGCCTGGGGGCCGCGGAGCCGGTGGCAGTGGTTGTGTAGGGGGCCATGCTAACAAAATAACCCCTAGCACCAGACTCACTCGATCCTTCCTGAGGACTTTATTCTGGTGAGGGGGACCCTGATTTCCAGCCTTCCCTGGGGGGAACCTCCCCAAATGGGCTCCCTGCTGCGGAGCCTCAAGACCCTCCCACTCCCCATCAGCCGGGGTAGGGAGCTCCCGGGGGCTCTCCTGCTTTGGAGGGATGTAGAAGATGCGTCCCTGGTTTTCGCAGAGCCAACGGAGGGAGAAATTCCTGGTTCCCTCCCCAGGCAGCCAGCAGAGAAGTTGCTGAAGAGAGAGACCTTGAGCTGCACCAGGACCTGGCAGGCCTGCAGCCCCCTGAGGGAGAAGAAGGGTGGTGAGGCCAAGAACCGCGGAGCAGAAATAAAAGCTTTGCCACACATCAACCTGTGGAACGCCCTGCTGCAGGAGGGCCAGATCCCCTCCTAGCTTCTGTAGCAGGCCTGGCAGTGGAGCAGGAGCTCAGCTCAGCCAAAACATACGGCCCTACCCAGCCCCATGTCCCCAGTCTCTGTGACCCCAACCCCGTTTAGCCTCAGCACCCACAGTCCCCCATTGCTTCTGCACAATTCCCATGTCCCATTCTTTGTTACCCAGAATCCCTTTTAAACATTGTTATAGTCCCAGCCTTCACAACCTCCTCAGGTAAGGAGTTCCACAAGTTAACTGTGCGCTGCGTGAAAAAGAACTTCCTTTTATTTGTTTTAAACCTGCTGCCCATTAATTTCATTTGGTGACCCCTATTTCTTGTATTATGGGAATAAGTAAATAACTTTTCCTTATCCACTTTCTCCACATCACTCATGATTTTATAGACCTCTGTCATATCCCCCCTTAGTCTCCTCTTTTCCAAGCTGAAGAGGCCTAGCCTCTTTAATCTTTCCTCATATGGGACCCTCTCCAAACCCCTAATCATTTTAGTTGCCCTTCTCTGAACCTTTTCTAGTGCTAGAATATCTTTTTTGAGGTGAGGAGACCACATCTGTACACAGTATTAAAGATGTGGGTGTACCATGGATTTATACAAGAGCAATAATATATTCTCCGTCTCATTCTCTATCCCCTTTCTAATGATTCCTAACATCTTGTTTGCTTTATTGACAGCCTATGCACACTGCGTGGACATCTTCAGAGAACTATCCACGACGACTCTAAGATCTTTTTCCTGACTCGCTGTAGCTAAATTTGCCCCCATCATATTGTATGTATAGTTGGAGTTATTTTTTCCAATGTGCATTACTTTACATTTCTCCACAATAAATTTCATTTGCCATTTTGTTGCCCAATCACATAGTTTTGTGAGATCTTTTTGAAGTTCTTCACAGTCTGCTTTGGTCTTAACTATCTTGAGCAGTTTAGTATCATCTGCAAACTTTGCCACCTCACTCTTTACCCCTTTCTCCAGATCATTTATGAATAAATTGAATAGGATTGGTCCCAGGACTGACCCTTGGGGAACACCACTAGTTACCCCTCTCCATTCTGAGAATTTACCATTAATTCCTACCCCTTGTTCCCTGTCTTTTAACCAGTTCTCAATCCATTAAAGGACCTTCCCTTTTATCCTATGACAGCTTAATTTACGTAACAGCCTTTGGTGAGGGACCTTGTCAAAGGCTTTCTGGAAATCCCAGCACCCCAGTCTGTTTTCCAGAATTCCCTGTAGCCCCTGCTCACACCCAGTGCCCCAGTGTTCGTTACCCAGAATCCCTAGTGTCCTCTACTCTGCCCCACAGCTGTCGCCCGCAGGCCCCTGGGGAGCATGAGAAACCCCATGGGTCACACACTGCGGCTCATGCTCCTTTCCCATGATGGGAACCAAAGTCTCCTGAAAGGAGTGGAGCTGCGGTGGCAGGATGGGATGAACCACAGAGCAGGACACTGGGGTGATAACAGAGGGAAGGAGAAATTTCCCCTCCACAAACCATCAGCAGTCAAGGGCACACCCAGTCAGAAACGGCCAGGGATCCCAAGGGGCAGGGATGAGCCGAGCCCCTCACACCAGGGACGGGGCCCTAGGGAGCCTATGTGGCAGGAGCACAAGGGGTACCTGGTAGC
This sequence comes from Gopherus evgoodei, assembly GCF_007399415.2. NCBI lineage: Eukaryota > Metazoa > Chordata > Testudines > Testudinidae > Gopherus > Gopherus evgoodei. The sequence goes on along the minus strand of NW_022060062.1, from coordinate 2,385,752 downwards.
TGTGACTGTAGGGCAGGAGGAATGCTCTGGAATACTTGGTGCAAAAGGGAAATGAATTGGGGTCAGCTGGAGTCGGGGGAGGTAAAATCACCCCATGATGCCAGCACTGCAGTGCCATCAGTCTCCTCCATGAGCCCCTACCCCAATCCATAGAGCACTGCCAGGAGAGGGAGCCCCACCTGCCCCATAGGCAGAACCACCCCTGACAGAGTCCCCATAATCATCCCTGAGAGAGTGCTGACCTGCAGATCACCCCATTACAGATCCCCTGATCGAGAGATCCCAGTACTGTACATCAATCCACAAAGGAGAACCATCCCCATTACGGATTGTCTCAGCCTCTCTCTATACATCCTCACCACTGAGAGAGCCCCTCACTATGGATCCCCTCACTAGAGACTCGCACTACTGAGCGATCCCCACACTAGAGAGCCCCAACATTGAGAGCCCCTCACTAGAGATCGCCACCATAGAGATCCCCTCACTAGAGATCCCCGCCAGAGAGAGATCCCCTAACTATGGATCTCCAACACTGAGATCCCCTCACTGTGGGTCTCCTCACCAGAGACCTCCTCATTACAGAGCTCACAGATGAAGATCCCCTAACAATAGATCCAGGCATGAGAGGTCCACTCATGAGAGCTCCCCCCATAGAGTTCCACCTGCTCTAGGAGGTGTCCTAATCCCTTGGCCCGTAACCAAGAGAGTCCAAGCCCCTGCCCCAGTGAGAACTTTGCTGTCACCAAGGAGTGTGGAGTGGGGTTTGGAAGTGTCCTCCCCCAGGGGGCTATTCTCTCTTGCTCGCCCACCTGGCTGCCAGGCTCACCCGTTGATGTTGTATGTGGTGCGCAGAGCGATGGCTGCCCCAAAGCACCTGCTAGGGGAGCTCAAGGCCTCCACGCACCCAGTGCAGGTCCTGTGCTTCTGCCACACTTCCCTCCTGGGCTGGGAATGGGGTAAATGCCCCTGAGGCAGTCACATCCCCCCCGCCACCTACATGCTGGGAATCCAGGCTGGGAGGCAGGGGGCTCTGCTGGCCATGGGGTTCCCTGCAGACTGGTGGCATTCACAAGGAGAACCGCGATGGCCTGACACCCCAACCCCTGTACAAGCTCCTGCCTGTGCCTACCCCCCATGCCTACTGCCTCTTGAGCAGCTCTCCCTACGGTCTCCCCAATCCCTCCCCCCAGCTGTCTCCCTTCCCCCACAGCTCCCACACCTGTGATATCCCCCTCTCTACACTTTCTCCCTGCAGCTTGCCCCATTCCCTCCCTGAGTCCCAGCTTCACCCCCTGACATCTCTTCAACCCCACCTCCCCCCATCACAGCCCTTGCCCCTTTCCAGTGCCCCGGCCCCTGCTCCTCGGGGTGGGCTTGAGAGGCCCCCACTCCCCAGTCACTCCACTCACCAGAATTTGAAGCTGCTGGCATTGAAGGTGGGCCTAGGCTGGGCCAGCTGCTTGGGCAGATCCTGGTGAAAGAGAGAGAACGGGCAAGCCTGACACCCCTCCCTTGTCCCGGAGGGGGGACAGGGGGTCCCACAATTTGGCCAGTGTCACCCTCCCACATATGGAGGAGACATCAGCACCCAGCTGGCAGTGCTCCATCTCCAACCCGCAGGGATGAGACCAAAATCCACCAGTGCCCCCCACCGTGCCACCACCACCAGCAGTCAAGGTGGGGAATCACCCCCTTCTCCCCCATGAGGGCTGTAGGACTCCCTGCCTCCTGCAACACCAGCCTCCCAGCCATGTACCCTGGGGTGGGTTAAGGGTGTGTATTCACACTTGCAGAGCCTCCTGCTGGTTATCAGAGGGAATTAGCTCGTCCCAGCTCCAGAGCCCCCTCTGCAGGCCGGTGATCCATCTTAACTCACTTTGGCCCCCCATGTCCCTCCCAGGACCCGGTGCCCTGTTATCTGGGGTGCTTCCTCCCAGAGGAATCCCCACCTACTAGCCCCAATTCACCTCAGTCATGGCTACTGCCCAGTCATCACTTAGCCCCTGTTCCCTGGGGCAGACTGCAGTGTCAGCCACTCATCACAGGCAAAGGGGTTCAGACCTGCTGCCTCTGCCTACCCGTGGGCTGTCTCTATGCAACCCCAGTACCCAGTTGGCCTTACCCTAGGCCTGAAGCCTGGGGTGTTTCCAGGCCAGAGCTCCCCAGCTCCTCTTGCCTTCCCCCAGCCCTGCTCCACCTTAGGTACCCAGGTCCGCTCCCTAGCAGCCAGGCCCTTCTCCTCTAAAGGAGAGAGAGAGTATTTGCTTCTGGCTTCTCTGGCCTTGGTAGGGCCAGCTGGGTCTGTTTGGGGCATGGCCAGAGCTGAGGCTGTTTCCCCCCAACCAGTCCAGCTTTTCCCCTGCCCCAGCCTTCTAGAAGGGCTGTTTTAAGTCCTTCCAGGTGGGAGCAGGGAGATTACACCGTTCCAGGGACTGCTTAGTGTCCTTGGGCTACTGCTATTGCCTTGAGCTCGTTCTTCCTCCCTTCTTGGGCTGCTGCTGTTGACTAGACTTCCCTCCTTAGACTGCTGCTACCACTGCTGAGTGAGGGTCCTTGCCGGCCTGACCCACCTCTGGAGGGAGAAACCAGACCACCACCACCACCATCACTTCCCTCTCCACCACCTGGGATGGGTCCTCCCTGCCTGGCCACCAGAGTTGCTGGAGCTGCTGTTGTTCTGGCTGCCCGGGAGCTACTGGAGCCTAGAGGAGGGGAAGACGCTGAGGACCTTCTGCTGTTGGGGATGCGCCCAGAGAGCCTGCAGACCACTGTGGAGGGGGCCACCAAGGACTGAGTAATGTTCAAACTGTGCTCTTGTGGTGGGGGTCTAGCCTGTGTTTGTGGGGACACAGAGGGTGTGGTGTGGAGCCTGGTCCATCTGTGTCCTGCCCTCCACTGCTGCCCCCTCCCCTACCCCCACTGGCTAATTACCATCTGCCTCAGCTCCTGCTCTCCTGGCCTGTCATGCCCTAGTGACACGTTTTTGGGCCTGCAGCAGCAGCCAGCCCAAACATTGACTTTGTGCCAGTGCTCATGGGTGCATGTACACCTCCCCGGGACTGACCCCCTCGCTTCTGCAACAGGTTCCCCAGCTTTGCCCCTTGCTGCCCTTTGCCCCTCCCCAGCTTCAGTGTGTTTGCCTGCCTCGCCCATCTCCCTCTGCAGCTTGGTTTGTTTGTCCCAGCCCAGCCCTGCAGCCGGCCCCTTGGTTCCTCGGCCCCGCTCCAAGCCTGGTTGCTCCCTTTCCCTTGCGGCCCCCCATGCCCTGATTGGCCCTTCCCTTCATGTGCCCATGGCCCCTCTCTCATTTTGGTTAATCACTGCACCCCCCTGATGTTATTGTGACCACCCCTCCTCTAGTGTAGCTAGAGGAGCAGGAGTTCCATCTTACATCGGTGACTGATCCCCCACCCTCCAATCCTTGAGAGTCCCTTTATCTGCCTCCCCCACCCTCTTCCCCTGCCTGCAACCTAGCGGGGAGGAGTGGTTGACCTGCTTCCCTTTCCCCCTCTTCTCCAGTGTTTTTCCCCTCCCTTCCGGCTCATCATGTTGGGAGACATGGTGGGTGGGATCCCTGGAGCAGACCCTTCCCCCTCCCTCGACAAGCCCCCAAGCCTCTACTTTAACCACCGCTGCCGAGCCGCCTGCTATCGCCCCCTCTGGCGCGCCGGTAGCGTCAGGCAATGGGGTGACCTGACCTCCGCTGCTGCCACATCCCTGCCCCCTCTGATTGTGGGGGAGCCCCCCCAGCCAGCAGAAAAGGCCAGGGCAAGAAGTAGGGAAACATTCCTGTCAAGAAGATTAGACCCTCCGTGGCAGAGGCTTCCCCCACTGCCACGGCCCCGCCATCAGCCGCGGCGTCCCTCCACGCTGTTCCCTCTACCAGCAAAGTGAGAACCCCCCCACTCTGGCCCCCAGAGTATATGCCCAGGTGGCAGCGGCCTCTCCCGCCAACTACTGCATCATCTCTCCCAGCCACGGCCTCTGTTACCATCTACAGCGGCTGGGGCCCCTTCCCCGCCTTGACCAGGAAGCCCAACGTCCGTTGCTTCCTGGTGCGCGCCTCGCCCCACATGGAGACCTACGTGTGGGTGTTGGCGAGGGTGGTGGGGTCCACGGCCATCATGGCAGCCTCCAAAATGTATGGCAAGGTCGTCTTCTTCCTTGCCTCGGAGGCCGCCGCCCAGGAGGTGGTGGAGAAGGGGCCCGGTGGTGGGAGGCGTGTTCGTCACCCTGGAGCCGCTGGAGGAGCTGGGTGTCTGTGTAGTCCTGACTTCTATTCCTCCTTTGCTCCCCAGTGCTGCCCTGCTGCCCACCCTCTCTACCTTGGGGAAACCAATTTCCATCATCAGCCCTCTCCCGCTGGGCTGTAAAGACCCCGCCCTCCGTCACTCCTCTCGTTCCGCCAGCAGGTGCAGCTTCAACTGCCGCTGGCGGCACGTGGCAGAGAGGCATTGAGAGGTCTTTCCTGGTCCCCTACCAGGGGGCCCATTACTGGGTGCATTTTTCCATAGGGGAGGCCCCGGTGCTGCCTCTGCCAGGTGAGGGGGCACATCCAGAGGGACTGCCCCTTGGCCCGACAAGGAGGAGCACCTGCGAACCCTGAGCCCTGGCAGGGCGCTGGCCCTGGCATCACTGGCGCCCCTGACTGCCTGTCACCCAGAGCCGCCCCTCCTTTTTCTCAGTCCACCACTGCTCCCTCTCGGGCCCAAGGCAGACCTCCCCCAGCATGCTTAGATGAGCAGGAGAGCCCTGCCTCTGCTGCATGCACTGTGGCGGGGCCCGTAGAGAAGAGTGCAGTGGTAGTATTGCTGGGCGTGGGAGAGGGCTCACCCCAGGGGGAATCCACACCCCCCCCCGCTGCCCTACGGTTACCTCCCTGAGTCATCATCCCTCCCCCCCGACCCAACCCCTCTTAACCAGCCCGCAGACAATGCAATGGAGGGCTGGACCCTAGTACAAGGAAAGCAGGGCAAGCGGAAGGCTCGAGCTCTGCTCCTGCCATCTGATGCGGAGGCCCCCTGGAAAACCAGGAAGGGAGGCACCACTGCCGAGCCTTCCGCCTTTCCCACAGTGCCAAGTCATCCGGTGGATCATGGGTCCACTGCTTTATCTCAGCGTCTACCTTTCTCCCACGCATCTGTCTCTGCTGGAAAACTGGTATGGTTTAATGGGCAGGGTGATGGAGCAGCTCCGGAAATGGACAGGACTACTCCGGTGCCTCTCCTTCTGAGGGAGGGCACTGGTACTCAATCAACTAGTCCTGTCCATGCTCTGGTACCGTCTCATCACCCTGGGCCCGGCCCCGGATTTCCTGGCCAACCTCCGGAAGTCAGTTCTGGAGTTCTTTTGGCCAGGATTGCACTGGGTCTCTGCAGGGGTCCTCCACCTGCCCCTGGAGGAAGGATGGCAGGGCCTGAAGTGTCTACACACTCAGGTCCATATCTTCTGCCTTCAGAGGCTCCTTTATGGTGCAGGTAGTCCAGTGTGGACAGTACTGGTGAATGCCTTCCTGTGCCGCTTCCGAGGTCTCTGATACGACCGGCAACTCCTTTATCTCCATCCGAGAGGTCTTCCGCGAGACCTCTCTGGGTTGCCCGTTCTTCTACCAAGACCTCCTCTGGACGTAGCAGCTGTTTTCAATGACCAGGTTCATGGTGGGGGCTGATCTCCTCACGGAGTCCCTGCTACACAACCTCCAGCTCCGTGTGCAGGTGGCGGAGTCCCCCGTGGTGCGCCAGAGACTGATCCTGGCAGAAGTCACCAGAGTTGGAGTCCTCCTGGACTATGACTGGGGAGATTAGCTGGATCCCCTGATTCTCGCTCAGTGCATGGGGCTCTACAGGCCTTGTACTCCCTGGCATGTACTTCAGGAGGTGAGGGCTGCTTTGCTGCCTGCATCTCGGTCTTACCTCGACTGAGTCCTGCTAGAGGGCATGCCCTGCCCATGCTCCACCCGAGGCCCTCCAGACGTTTTCGTCGTACCCCTGCCCCGTGGACCCAACCGGTCGCCCCGCCCTTTCACTGTGAGCCGCCTGCACAATTTGCAGCTGGTTCGGCTCCAGACTGTGCCAAGGAAACATCTGTACATGCTCGTGCTCCACATCCTTCACTTCCTCACCCTCGCGTTCCGCTCCGACACAAAGTGGCAGGATCTTCTGCCACCTCTCGAGGGTGAGGAGCCCTGCTGGGCCAGCCTATACTCCACCCTGGTTCCAAGGCCTGCCAGGGATATCAGTTGGCGGCTCCTTCACAAGGCCATCAGCATGGGCGTGTACTTGGCGCGGTTCACCTTCCCCTTCTGCGGCATGAGGGAAACCCTGCCACATATTTATCTGGAGGATGCCAGGTTGCAGCTCCTATTCTGGTTCCTCTTAGATATATTATTACCTTTTTGGTTGCACTTTTCCCCTCAACTCATAGACTTGAAGGTCAGAAGGGACCATTATGATCATCTAGTCTGACCTCCTGCACAAGGCAGGCCCAAGAATCTCACCCAGACACTCCTGTAATAACCCCCTAACCTCTGTCTGAGTTATTGAGGTCCTCAAATCGTGGTTTAAAGACCTCAAGATGCAGAGAATCCTTCAGCAACTGATGCAATGCAATGCTGCAGAGGAAGGTGAAAAACCTCCAGGGCCTCTGCCAATCTGCCCTGGAGGAAAACTCCTTCCCAACCCCAAATATGGTGATCAGTTAAACCCTGAGCATGTGGGCGAGACTCACCAGCCCGCACCCAGGAAAGAATTCTCCCTAGTAACTCAGATCCCACCTCATCTAACATCCCATCACAGACCACTGGGCATACTTACCTGCTGATAATCAAAGATCAATTGCCAAATTAATTTGCCAAAATTAGGCTATCCCATCATACCATCCCCTCCATAAACTTATCAAGCTTAGTCTTAAAACCAGATATGTCTTGTGCCCCGACTACTCCCCTTGGAAGGCTGTTCCAGAACTTCACTCCTCTAATGGTTAGAAACCTTCGTCTAATTTCAAGTCTAAATTCCCTAGCATCCAACAGATCAAGGGAGACTATGCCAGATTTGGGAAGATGCTTAAGGAAATCGAGGCTCAGGTGATCTTCAGTGGGATTCTGCCTGTTCCCAGAGAAGAGCAACAAAGGTGTGATAAGATTATGGTGATCAACAGATGGCTCAAGCAGTGGTGCTATAAGGAGGGCTTCCCAGTGACTGTACATCCCAAAGCCCTCCTTATAGCACCACTGCCTGAGCCATCTTCCCAAATCTGGCATAGTCTCCCTTGATCCGTTCCAGCGACAATCTAGCTGTATCATTCGTTCCCACATGAAGGACAATCAGCGGATTCTTTCTCGCTCCCGTTAGGATCCTTTTCAGCCTCAGCTCCACATCCCGTATCTCAGCACCCGGCAGAAGGCACCTCCTTCTGTTCTCCAGATCAGCTCTGGTTACAGGCCTGTCTATTCTTCTCAGTAAAGAGTCCCCAATCATGTAGACCTTCCTTTTCCTGGTGACGGTGTGATTCTCTGGTTTATCCCCTGCTCTCACTGCCTGCAAGTCCTCTAAATTCCTATTGTCCCTTGCAATGCTCTGCAACCCATCCAGTATCCTCCTGGGGCTCATGTTTGGTATTGTCTCCCTTGACTCTTTCCCTCTTCCTGTAGGACTAGCTGCTCTTCTCTTCTTCCTTGTCCTCTCACCTTCAGCGACCATCTGCTGTGCCCCTTCTTCATTTTCCAACTCTGCAAACCTGTTCCTGAGCTCTTTTTCGCCTTCACTGGCCTGTCTTTTCCTCTGCCTGGTTCTCTTAGTCACATGCTTCCACCGTCCACTTTCCTCACCCAGCAGTCTCCACTCATAGCTTTTTGGTCCTGCTTCCATCTGCAAATCTGAGCTTTTCCCTTCTGCCTCCTCATGTATTTTCTCCACCATCCGCTCGAACCCTCTTCTAAACTCAGCCAGAGTTTCCACCTGCATCTCCAGTCCTCAGATCTTTTCTTCCATCAGCTCTATCTGGAGGCACTTTATGCAGACGAAACTCTTTTCAGGTATTCCCTGCAGGATCATGTACATGCCGGAGCTTCCACGTTCAGTCATCCTCATTGTGTCTTTCACTGCTGCCTCTCTATTGGTCATAGCCTTCCCACCTAAAACCTGTTAGTCCAGGAAACACAAACCAAAGCAAACCACCACCACCTACAGCAAAACAAATCCCCAACAGGCTCCAGAACACCGACAGACCACCACCCACTCCCGTCTATTCCTCTGCCTAGGTCTCTTAGTCTCCCCCGCAAACTCCCATTTACAGCTATGTTTGCTGGCTCCTGTGATGCTGCAGGTGTTTATCTCACAACTCCCAACCCGGAGCCCCCTGGGCTCCCCCCAGCTCTGCCGGTGCCCCTCACTCCCAACCCGCAGCCCCCTGGGCTCCCCACTGAGCTCCCCAGTCACTGCGATGCCAGCGCCCCTCACTCCCGACCTGCAGCCCCTGCTATCCCAGTCCTGGTGTCCAGACTCACTGCTCTGCTGGTGCCCCTCACTCCTGACCCGCAGCCCCCTGGGCTTGCCCCAACTCTAGAGGTGCCCCTCACTCTCGACCTGCAGCCCCCTGGGCTTCCCCTTGAGCTCCCCAGTCACTGTGATGCCCGTGCCCCTCCCTCCCGACACGCAGCCCCTGCTATCCCAGTCCTGATCTCCAGACTCACAGCTCTGCTGGTGCCCCTCACTCCAGACCCGCAGCCCCCTGGGCTTCTCCCCGAGCTCCCGAGTCACTGCACTGCCAGTGCCCCTCACTCCTGACCTGCAGCCCCCGGGCCCCCCAGCTCTTCTGGTGCCCCTCACTCCTGAGCCGCAGCCCCCTGAGCTCATCCCAGCTTTGCTGGTGCCCCTCACTCCCAACCTGCAGCCCCCTGGGCTTCCCCCAGCTCTACCCGGGCCCCTCACTCTGGACCTGCAGCCCCCTCGGCTCCCCCCAGCTCTGCCTGTGCCTCTCACTCCCGACCCGCAGCCCCTGCTATCCCAGGCCAGGGCTCCCCAGTCATCGCCCTGCTGGCATCCCTCATTCCCAACCCGCAGCTCCTGCTGTGCCAGCCCCTCACTCCCCACTCCGCCGGTGCCCCTCACTCCTGACCCACAGCCCCTGCTATCCCAGCCTGAGCTCCCATTGCCGCTTTGCCGGTTCCTATTAGGGGGCTTATTCCTTCACCCTCTCTCTTCCCAGGTCTTTCTCACATGAACAGAGAGCAACAATACTCTAAGCCTGAAGTGCAGACATTTCAATGTTTATTGGGGTGAACTTCCAGCAAGCATGATTCCAGTTTCCTTCTTCCGTGTCCCCCTTCCCAGCTCTGACACCACAGAGCCTTATCTGTGTCCCTGTCCCCATTCCCCTCCTTAGCTAAACATGATCCAATTCCCCCACCCCCAGTCCCTTTTCCCAACCCCCCCTTATTTCCTGATTGACTGCAGACTATATAGTAAAACTTGAGATCTGCTTAGCTATACCTTAACCAATCATTTTACTAAAATTTAACTAAGTGATCCTAACACACTGTAACATGGTTATTTAACCAATTATATCCCACGTCCTTAATTGTGTTACACACAACAAAATTAATTATACAGCAGACAGAAACAGACAGAGATTATACAGCTAAACAATAGGGAAGTGGAGACTAAAGTGATAGAACAACACAGAAATGAGGATTTCACATGCCAGCTATTGAGAAGTGAGGTCTTGCCAGACAGGATGCTATCAAACCAAGTTTCCTTTTACATCTTCTAGATAGACCTAACATGGCAAATTAGCATCGTGCAATATTCCATAACAGTGTCATCGTTCAGTTACAAATCTAAATGGTGAGGAAATGGGGGAGGGGATTCTGGCATTCTCCTAGGTCTGGCCATAGAGATCTCATGTGGAGCTAGGTGATGTTTGTGCATGGGTGTGCTCCCATTTGCATGGGGGCCAGGGGTAGGGCATCAGACCACTTTAGGTGGGTTTCATCACACATCTTAGTGATTTTGTTCTTTTGTTCCCCATTTTTTCACTCAACCGCCCCTGCACTCTGGGGGTGATGGACACAATGCAAGTGTTGGGTGATTTTAAGGGCCTTGCAAATTTGTTGCATGATTTGGCCTGTAAAGTGCATGCCTCGATTGCTGTTAATAGAGACAGGTAGACCAAATCAAGGAACAAAGTCTTTTAACAATCTTTTTGCTATGGTGAGGGAATCGGCCTTTGCAACAGAGCAGGCCTTGACCCATCCGGAATACATACAGACACAGAGAAGGACATATTCATAAGAACAACATTTTGGCATATTGATATAGTCTATCTGGATATTTACAAAGAGTCCCTATGGGGTGGATCAGGGTGGACCCCATTGTGAATTTAATGTCGTCCAGATCCTTCTTGAGGATCTGCGAGAACAAGGTGGGTGACTCGGTATAACCCTGGAGTAACCTGGTCCAAGTACACCTCTACTCTGTCTTCAGGAGCAAAAAAAAAAAATCTTACCATGTTATAGGTGAAACTGTGTTATAGTGAACTCGCTTTGATCTGCCAGAGTGTGCAGCCCCCCACCCCCCAGAGCGCTGCTTTACCATGTTATATCTGAATCTGTGTTATATCGGGTTGTGTTATATCAGGGTAGAGGTGTATATTGCGCTGGTAAGTGAAGGCAAACAGATATTGACTCTCTTTAGGAATAGGGATAGAAAAGAAAGGGGGAACCTTAACCAGCAGTTCCTGCTGCAACGAGGAAGGGCTGGGATCCGTCTCCTTTTTCTTTTCTAACTGGCGATGGTTGTGCTGGGCAGCTGCTAGAATTTCATCCACATTCTTCCCTTTCCAATCTACAACGCCGATTTTTAATTGAGCTCCCAGTTTTTGATTGAGCCCTTGAACAAAAGCAGCTACCACAGCCTGTCTGGTGCAATGATCTGCATTATTTATGCCAGAATGTCTTTCGAAAACTTGTTTAAGGTGTTGCATATAATCAGCAGGATTTTCTCCTTTATTTTGTTTACAGGTGCTAATTTTAATCCAGTCTGCTTTCTGTGGGCAGACTGTGAGGACTGCATTCAACAGATTGTCTCGAATCTCATTTAAACTGGCTGGACCATGGCCTGGGCCTTGGGCGGGCCACTGGGCTTCCCTACAAAGGCGGTTCAATGTTTTCCTGGGCAGGACTCCCCTCAAAAGTTGGTTCCAGTCTGCCCAGGTAGGGTTATAACAGTTTAATACAACTCTTAATTCTTCTTGAAATTTGACAGTCTTCTTGTATTTTTGGAAATTTGTGAATTAAGTTAAACAAATCCGTGGGAGACCAAGGTGCGTGCACAGACACCAAGGCTCCCCGTCCTTCAGCGTCAAGGCCCGGGAGTTGGCGCAAGGGGGACATTGCTTCATGAGAGACCCCTGTTGGAGGGGGAGAGGGAAGCATACAGGCCTCTAACAGTTTCTCACAGGCCTCTTGCACTTCTTTTTTTATGGGCCTCCTGTAGTCTAGTAGGTGATGCTGGCCCAGGGGAATGCAGGATTACTGCCAGGCTTTCTGCCCAGGTGAACAGGTGCCAGAGTGAATTGTCTACTGTGTCTACTTGGCTTCCTGGGGAATCCATCAGTGATAGAGTAGGTGAAGTATGTGCTGTCCCTTGGAGAAGTTCCTGGGCCATAAGTCCCTGCCCAGTTCCATCTGGGTGGGGTGCTTCAGTAGCTGCTTACCTAGGCTGTGCTGGAGCAGCAGACTGCCTGCATTCTAGGACCAGCTCGAGAAGATCGTTAGGAGGTGCAGAAGGGATACACTGAAGGGCTTTACCTCCTGAAGAGTCCTGGAAGGGTAAAGGGATATCTGCTGGCCAGCAGGGTTTTGGGGGAAAAGGTTGTTGTACTTAAAGTACTGCACAGGATCTTTTCAGGGGGGATAAGGCAAAGCGCCACATTTATTGGTAATACATGTATCAATCAACACTGTATCATATGCATATGATATATATTACACTCATGCACTCACACACACACACATGCACACTCCATCTTGTAGTTGTTACCAGCTAGTTGCTTCCCTTTACTTCACTGGCCAGGTGAGTTGGATGGGGGAGGGGTGGAGCCAGTCTTCTGCCGATCCAGATCGATGCTCCGATGTTCACAAGACGAGACCCAGGGTCCTCTGCAAGACACCTCACATTTATAGCAGCTTCCTTCTCATGCTAACCTGTACCAGATTCAAAATCTGTATCTGCACCCGTTGGTCTTTTGTGCTGATTCCTTCTGGATGTTGTCCCAATGCTGTTCAAAGCGGTTGTTTTCAAAAGAAGGTGCTTCTAACCCCCAAGGCCGTCAATATGTCTGCTCTTCTTTAGCAAGCCCATTTGACATGTTTTATTATTCTTGGGTCTGGCTTCCATCCCCTCTCCAACCCTTACAGCTGTCTGGAGGTGCTGCCTTCCATGCCTCACTCAATCACACCTCATTCATTCAACAGGGCAACAGATTAAGAGTGAGGGGGGACATCTTATTCTACTCCGAGCAAAAAGATATTTTTTCTTCTACTTTAAGTATCCTCAGGGGCCATAACATTATATGAAGGTTTAACACAAAGTTTTCTACATAGGGATCTGATACAAAGTTCCTATATCAATGGACTTGATACAAAGTTGTATGAAAATAGCTTCATACAAGGTTATATAGAGAGGCATAATACCAAGTCATATGAAAGTTAGAGGTTATATATGGATAGGCTTAATACAAAGTTATATAGAGAGGCATAATACAAAGTTATGTGAAGTTGCTTAATACAGAGAATTATCTACATTGCCCCCCTGTTGACCTCTCAAGAACAATTCTTGAGTGGTCACCAGTTAAATCTTCTGTATCTGTTTTAAAGCTATGTATTGGGTCATGATTTCAGCCTGTGGCTTCAAATGAGAATACATCTGTTTTCTCCGGCAGCACATACAGAGCATTAGAACCGACAGAACAGTCAGGATTACTACTCGAACAATGAAGGGATGAAAAGTTATATTTAGAACTGCTGCCCAGGTGGGCTGCTCCTACAACACTCTGCCCCTTGATTTATGATCATTACAGTAGTTGTCATCGTTGTAGGGCACAGGTGACCTGCTGCAAACAAACCAAACAATCATAACCAGGTGAATATAAGTAAAACTATTACAATTGACTGAACACCGGATATAACAAACACAAACACAAACAAACAATCATAATAATTGGGAATACAATAAACCTGTGACAGGTTGGATCACAGAAACCCCCCTGGGAGCTGCCAAATGATGTGCCAAGACTACCTCTGCTCCTGCTTTCCCTGACAGCTCAGGACTCCAGCACCTTGTCTTGCTCAGCCAGATACTCCTGTCTGCTCCAACACAGACCCAGGGTCTGAATTATCTGCCTCAAAGCTGCAGGTTTACCTGAAAGCAGCTCTCAGAAGTGTGCTTGTCTTTAACACTCAGATGCCCAACTCCCAGTGGAGTCTAAACCCAAATAAATCCGTTTCACTCTGTATAAAGCTTATGCAGGGTAAACTCATCAATTGTTCGCCCTCTATAAGGGTGATAGAGAGATATGCACAGCTGTTTGCTCCCCCAGGTATTAATACATATGCTGTGTCAACTAATAAGTAAAAAGTGATTTTAGTAAATACAGAAAGTAGGTTTTAAGTGGTTTCAAGTAGTAACAGACAGAACAAAGTAAGTCACCAAGCAAAATAACACACACAACTCTATGTCTAATCAAACTGAATACAGATAATCTCACCCTCAGAGATGTTTCCATACGTTTCTTTCACAGACTGGACCCCTTCCAGGCCTGGGCACAATTCTTTCCCCTGGTACAGCTCTTGTTCCAGCTCAGGTGGTAGCTAGGGGATTCTTCATGATGGCTCCTCTCCTCCCTTTGCTCTGTTCCACCCCTTTATATCTTTTGCATAAGGCGGGAACCCTTTTGTCCCTCTCTGGGTTCCCACCCCGTCCTTCTCAATGGAAAGAAGCCAGGTTAAAGATGGATTCCAGTTCAGGTGACATGATCACATGGCACTGCAAGACTTCATTGCCCATTTGCCAGCACACACATCTACAGGAAGACTTACAGGTAAAACATACCCATATGCAGACAATTGTCCTGCTTAATGGGAGTCTTCAAGATTTCAGAGCACCATTAATGGCCCATACTTTGCATAATTACAATAGGCCCTCAGAGTTACAGTTCAGATTTCTACTTTCAGATAGAAGAGGGGTACATTTATACAAATAGGATGATCACACTCAGATTATAAGCTTTGTAATGATACCCTGCAAGAGACCTTTTGCATGAAGCATATTCCAGTTACATTACACGTCTGTTGCATCTTAGGCGCATTTAACATGCACGATTTCAGCTTTATGCGATCGGCAAAACCAAGAAAAAAAAACAGGAAAATAACAATTTAAATATTGTTTCTGCAGTGCAGGCGATTCGTCCTGCCATTACACTCAATGTCATTTTGACTATACGCAATTTTCGCTTTACGCGCTGACTGTGGAACGTAACCCCAGCGTAAGATGAGACAGACCTGTATATTCACTTATTACATTTTTATCAAACCAGATAGACTGCACAGCATAACAACTATCGCCATTACAATCACTGGGTGCACTGACAAACAAAATGAGGCCCTAAGTTTCATGCTGCAATAGCCATCAAACAATAAAAGACATCCCTAACCCTTATGTACATGCAAAAAGTCAGATTTGTAGGAGTACCACAGTTGTAAAGTGGAATGAACAATTCAAGAAAATGTAGCTAATGATACAAATGTATCAATAACAAAACTTAACAAAATGACTATTAGAGAACCGAACAAAAAATAAACCTGATGTATTGGGCACCAAAGTCTTTTGGCCAGAGGTGGATGTGATTGACACTTTGGTTGGAAAGGGGGAAGCAGAGAGAGGAAAAGGCATTTACCATGTGTAGCGTAGTATCCCCCCTCTCTCTGGACCCAATGTAGCACAGGACACCCACCAGAGACAGAAACAGGACATACATCACAGAACACTGAACACAGACTTTGTCACAACACTACAACCATGGTATTTCTGTAACTCTTCAGCTGGTACCAGCTCTCCTGAGGTACCGGTTCAGAGGCTGAAAGATAGAAGCTTAGAAACAAATTAGCACAATGCTCTCACCACGGCAGACCCTGCTCAGTCTTTGCCACAGTGTGTTCGGTGCTTGGGGCTGCACAAATGCTCATTAAGCGGTACATTTCTTGTGAGTTTAAATCCTCCCTTTCTCCCAGTAAAAGGGCATTAACACGCCATCTAAAAACAAATTCCCGTTTTAAAATCTCCAGCCACTTTGCCATGGCTTGGAGATCTGAGGCAGAAGCAGGCTCTGTTGTTACTGTTTCACTTCCACCATCCTCTCCAGTGGTTGTAACTGTTCTCTTTGTTACTGTTGCAATGACATTTTGGCCCTGGGAGGATGAATCTACCCAAATATCCCCTTCCCAATCTCCAGAGGGATCCCAAAAGTTTGCCCCTTCTGGGGTCTCAAATGTCCCTTTTCCTGATGTTACGGCTGCAATTTGTCTAGTTGCAAATCCCAAATTTTGTTCCAGTTGTTTAATGAGTGATTTACAGCAGTTATGGCCAGAGGGGGCTCTCCTCTGTTCTAAAGTTAACTTTTGGACCATTCCCTGTAATACCTGAGTTTCTTTTTAAAGTTTCTCCTTTTTTGTCATATGCACCTGTAAGATTTGAGAGTGCTGCTTGAACTCTCTGTACCCATCCTTAAGGGTGCCTAACTGGATTTGGGTACTAATGGACATACATTTCCATTTCTCTGCTTCTGCAGCACAGGCTTGTAAATTGGGGGGCAGTTTCTCGTTTTCATTTTTACATTTGTAGTAAGAGGAGGCCCTGAGATATAAACCTTGATGTCAGAGGCCTGGTATGAGGCCTAAGGCCTGAACTAAAGTCATGGTCAAAGACGTTGCTAACATAAAGCAAAGTTAAGCTGTGAGCCAGAGGCAGGCCCTGCTCACAGAAGCTGGCAAGGAAAGGGCTGATGCTGCAGAAAGAGACACACCTAAAAGGTACTAGACACCAGATAGCAGAACATTCGCATACTTGTACACTCCACACAACGAACAGGGGCAAAAGGGGAACATGATGGATAGAGTGGTTTTGTTCGAATCAACATGTACAAGATGAGAGGCAGCACCTTATTACTTAGAGGGGTTGCACCTCAATCCATCAGGAATGATGTGTAACTTGTTTGCACCTGTGTATAAGAATGCACCTCTGGGGTGGTGTCTTTGTCCGGCCTAGGGGCCAGTGGAAAGTCCCTCCACTGACTCAGCTGAGTCCATTGCCAGGGGGCACAAATTTGTAGTATGTTCTGTAGAGTTTATAGGAAACTATTACTGTGCTTCGTTTGACAATAAACCTGGCCAATGTGCCTTTGTACCTTACTGGAGCCTGTGGTCATTGGGGGTTCTCATGGGGTCTGCTGTGTCAGCGATCTACAGAGCCAGGACAGCACACAGAGGGAACCATGAACGCAGCTGACTGCTATCAACATTGAACAGAGCAGAGCACCACACCGGGAGCATCTGACGACAACATTCAGCCAGTTGAAGGAATACCTCATTACAGGGTTTCCATAGAACCCAAACTGCAGCTGCTTCCTTTTCCATTTGAGTTGACGGTTTATATATCAATAAGTATCTAGTCAATTTGTCTTCTAAGTCTGAAATTGTCTGGACATCAGCTAAGGCTTGATCAGACCAACGGCTGGGTCCGAATTTTTGCAAAATTTGTTCAAAAGGGGTAACATCTTTTACAAATGCCAATTTCTCACTTTCCTGTCTTGGAACAGGCCCCCCACAGCTGCATCCTCAGCTGCCGCCTCAGTGTACTCGGTGCTCCAGGCCCTGGGGTCCTTGTTTTGGATATTGGTGACAAGGTGCAGGATCTGCATCTTGGACGTCTCCTTGGCAGCCCGTGCCCCCCACCAGAACTCAAACTCGGGTGGAATTGTGTGGGGTATGCGGTTATATTCCAGGTACGTTTGGTGGACAGATTCTTCGGTCACCAATTTCTTGACCTCCCAAAGACCTCGTGTCTCACTCCAGGGTCAACTCGCAGTCTCCTCAACAGCTCCCACACAGCAGATTCTTTAGCAGCATTGCCCTTCATGAAGAGGAAGCTGAGGATGACGGTGAGGAGGCCCAGGTCTGCTGTGGAATCATCCTGTTTCAGGTTCTCCACTTCTAGGTACGGCAGGTTGCTGACCAGGATGTGTGGACCCCTACAAGGCCCCAGGTGCCACTGTGAGCTAAGGCTGTTGTGGTGTTGGCATAACTATAAAGGAAAGGTTAATAGCCCTCCTATGTAAAATATTATAAAATCCCTCCTGGCCAGAGACACCAAAATCTTTTTATCTGTTAAAGGTTAAGAAGTTCAGGTAACCTGGCTGACACCTGACCCAAAGGACCAATAAGGGCACAAGATACCTTCAAATCTTGGTGGGGTGGAAGGCTTTTGTTTGTCCTCTTTGTTTTGGGGGTTGTTTTCTCTTGGGACTAAGAGGGACCAGACATCAATCCATGCCCTCCAAATCTTTCTGAACCAGTCTCTCATATTTCAAACTTGTAAGTAACGGTCAGGCAAGACGGCTTAGTTTTATCTTTGTTTCCTCAACTTGTAAATGTGCCTTTTGCTAAGAGGATTTACCCCTCTTTGCTGTAACTTTGAACCTAAGGCTAGAAGGGGTTCCCCTGGGCTCTATGAATCTGGTTACCCTGTAAAGTTATTTTCCATCCTGATTTTACAGAGATGATTTTTACCTCTCCTTAATTCAAAGCCTTCTTTTTTAAGAACCTGATTGATTTTTCCTTGTTTTAAGATCCAAGGGGGTTGGATCTGCACTCACCAGGAATTGGTGGGGGGAAAGGAGGGGGAATGGTTAATTTCTCCTTGTTTTAAGATCCAGGGGTTTGGATCGGTGTTTACCAGGAACTTGGTGGAGAAGTCTCTCAAGGCTACTGGGAGGGAGATTGTCTACCTTCCCCCCAGACTGAGTTTCCCAAATGACTCATAACTAATTTGGGTGGTGGCAGTAAAACAGATCTAAACTGGTAATTAAACTTAGAGGTTCTCATGCAGGTCCCCACATCTGTACCCTAGAGTTCAGAGTGCGGAAGGAATCTTGACAGCTGTCACTATAAAAGCTGATTCTGCATTCACCCTGGGACCAAGATAGTTTGCATTTAAATGTAAATTCACTCAGCCAACATCCCATTCAAGGGGTCGACTGAAACAGGTGAAAGCTAGGAAATTCAGGGTGACGCTTGAGCAATGCCTACTCTTGCAGAGTTCAGTTTCAATGGGTGAGAGTGACCCATGAAAGAAAAGCATTGGTTTGTGTCCTCACTTCCACAGGCCACAGAGAGCGTTTACATTTGCAGCACTTCCATGGCCCTGAGGGGAGCTCTCCCACAGTACAACTCTCTCCATTTTCACCATGGGCCTTGTGGGAAGGGGGTAGTGGTGATCTCTGGACATCCTGGGTCCCTGCACAGCCACCTCTCCCCAAACACTGATTAGCTCCAGTAGCTCAGCATTGCTCCAAGCAGGCGATCCTTTGCTGCAGATGATAAGTGAGCACTTGCCAAGAAAACAGTTTCTTTCAAAGTTCCCAGGGCTTCACAGAGGGAAGGGCAGGTGTCTGTTTACCTGATGTCAGAGGTGCAGAGCTGCTGGGCAGAGTGGTCACTTCTGGAGGCTGAAGCTCTGTAAACAGGAAGAAGGTGTCTTCACGTGCACATCACCACAAAAGCATCACCGGTCAGAGTTGGATGTCCCTCAGCGAGGTGGTTTTCTGTTTGCGGTGAAAATTCTGGAGTTTCACCGCAAAAAGTCATTGGCAAGTGTAGACGCTCCCACTGCTTTTGCATAGAAATGGGACTTTTCCACTTTAAATGGCGAGTGTAGACACGCCCTTCGT